>NC_000069.6:80693725-80993725 GCF_000001635.26 Mus musculus
AAATTGAAATAATATCTTTATTTTTAAGTCATGAGATTTTGTGGGCTCTTCTTATTAAATGCCATGGAAAATTATAACCTTAAAAAGGTGCTGTCAATTCATCGTAAGTTGGTTTAAAACAGACCAACAGACTTTCTGAGCTTGCCACCCCAGGAATCCTAGCTGCTTCACACAAGAGCACGGTTTAATTTGGTGAAAACCTCATGTCAGGGCAATCAGATTAAGAACTGTCCTTTGTCTCTGAGGCAAATAAGTCTATGTTGCTGCTGCTTCACTACAACTTTTACATGCAGAAGCCTATGGCCATTGTTGTTCACTGCTCTATGGAAGGATAGCTAGGTGTCCTCCCTTAAAAGATACTAACATTCATTACCAAATTACAGTTTCTATCAGCAAATAATTTTTCTAAATCACATAGATGTATTTCCAATACTGACAATATGCCTTCCCGAGATCAGAGTTGGAAGCATTCTCTGGCCAGCCAGGCTTCCTCTCTGGTATGCCATACAGCTCGAAGAATGCTCCCCCAGGAAGCCAACTCTCAGCCTAATGATCCGTATAGCATCCTGTACAGAGTAGATTCATTTAAAAGATGCAAATTCATTGACTGGTTGGGAACATGGTATGGAAAACCAATTTTTGTCTGTTGTTGGAAACCAACTTATTTACCATTTCTTCTTTCTGTCTTTTTTTTTTTTTTTTTTAAGCTTCTACTACAATTTCACTGCAGTTGATTTTAGGTAAATTGATAGTCTCAACTCCAAATTTTTTCTAACATGACTTCCCACAAAAATATGATGTTTAAACATTGGTAACAAAATGTAAGCTGACTAAAATGGGATTAAAAATAAAATTACACATATATTTTATCAATTTATCCACTGAATTTGTCAATTATTCCAAATTGAAAGAAATATCTGAGGTACATTAAAGTGTTAAATAAAGGGCTGGACAGATGGCTCAGCAGTTAAGAGCACTGGCTTCATTTGCAGAGGTCCTGAGTTCAATACCCAACAACCACGTGGTGGCTCACAACCATCTGTAATAGGATCTGATGCCCTCTTCTGTCATGCAGGCATACATGCAAATAGCACTCATATACATAAATATATAAAAAATAACACCTTTTTATAAAGGTGTTAGATAAAATATTTTCTAATTGTGGATTGTCTTTGTGAAAGTTCAAATGTTAGCAATAAAAAAATTCCATTTTCCTACTATATTGGAGAGTACTTTCCAAAATTTGAATTTGTTATTGTCACGGTTTAAAGTTATTAAAATGCCTTATGGGAAATGAATATACTGAAACAATGTCTGCACTGAACAACTTAGGTGCTGTCTTCATTGTCTCCAGTCAGCAAATGTCTGTGTGCCTACGCTGTGCGCCTACACTGTCTGTGCGCCTACACTGTCTGTGCGCCCACCCTGTCTGTGCGCCCACCCTGTCTGTGCGCCTACAGTCTCTGTGCACCTACAGTCTCTGTGCGCCTACATTTACTGCTAAAGTCTGTGTGTCTGCTACCTCTTCATCTAGACCTACAAGATGAGCTCTCTCAGGTTAAATGAGTTATTTTTGGCTTGTTTTTGTAACAATTTTCTGTTTTTTAATTTAAATTTTTTGAAATTATAATACAATTGCATTATTTCCCTTTTTTTTCTCTCTCCAATCCCTTCTGTATATAGTTCCCCGATCTCTTCTACATTCATGGCCTATATCTTGTGTGTGTGTATGTATGATTGTGTGTGTGCATAATATATATAAGATATTATTTTATATGTAATATATAATTATAATATTATGCTTATATATTATTTTGTAGACCCATCCATGTAGCAAATATCTCAACCTTTCTCTCTGATATACTGCAATGTACTGCTTCAATATTCTGGGGTTTCCAAATCAGAGAAAATCTAAGGAGTTGTGATTTTAGAAAAGAGAGAAACAGGACCTAGTCTGGTGAGGCTCTGTGTATATTTGCATGGGTGTGCTATAGTACACTGGCATGTGACGGTCAGATGTCTTCCTCTGTCAATTTCCACCTTACTGTTTGAGACAGGCTTTCTCACTGAGCCTGGTCCATACAGAGTTCTAAGAATAACTGGCCAACACACATCAGGAGCCCTCCTGACTCTCCCAACACTGGGAACACAGGCACACTCCACCATGCCTGGCTTTTTCTGTGGGTGCTAGGGATCGGAATCTAGGTCCTTATGCTTGGTTTGCAAGTAGTTTTCCAAATGAGCCATCTCTCCAGTTCCTTTAGTGAATACATAAAGACATTTTGACATACAAGAAAATGTAAAAAGACAAATAGTTGTGGATTCAGAAAGCAATCAGGAATAAGTCCTTTACTAACTAGCACTACGGCTTCATTTCCTGCCCACTGTCCTCATCCAATCACCCTTGATTTGAAACCAGATCTGTGTTTAGGGATAAAGTTTTAAAGACACCGATCTAAGCCTTCCAGACAAAATGACCAACGACTTCATTTTTCTTCATTGCCTTCAACATAAATTATTTACCATAATTCCACTTTCCTTTTTGTCATCTCAAGAGTAAATTTCTAGTAAAGAAAAGTATTTGGAGCTGAGTGTGGTGATTCACTTTGATTGGGGAGCATCTGTCCCCAAAAGGCAGTAGATGGGGGGAAAGTTCAAGGCCAGACTGGGAAGGACTGTTCCAGAAAAGCAAAATTAAACAATCAAAAATTCATTTGGATTTAAATTATATAGGATAGTGACTTCACACCTCAATTTTCAAGGAAAGATAATTTCATATATTTTATATTTAGTTTTATACTATGCTAGCCACTTTTAAATATGAGATTAAAATCATTTCATAGTCAATGTATTTCATTTTGGGAAACTTAAATATTTGTGTCTGCCTACTATTTTGTATTAACTTCATTTTATGATATTGCTTAATCCCTTCTGTTTCCATTTATTTTCAAAGTTTGTATTACTCTTTGAAAATGAGCAGCCATATTGGCAAGACAAAATGCTTTGGGAGAATACTTAATAAGATTCAGAACAAAACTATTCAGAAATATGTATGACAACTTATTTCTATGTTATCTCTTCCTTCAAATGTCAAAACTCTAATTGAAAAGTTTCCTAGATTTTAGCAACAGTGTTTCGATTTCATTTTTATTTTATTCTGATAAATAATATCAAGGCACAATTTTGTTTTCTGCCTGCCATATCATCATGGCAACCAGTGTGGGAAAAAAAAACTAGTAAAAAACAGACAGAAGTAATTATTTTATTTAAACAAGGTAATAAAATGCATCGAAATCCAAATGAAACATGTAAACTGGGAATGTTAAGCATTTTAAAATGGGAGTGTTCTCAAAGATATTCAGCATTGTAGCCTTTGCTGTGAGATTGTCTTCAGCATTTGATGGTGTGAAAACCAATGCTTAGTGTGTATGGTCTGTAAGCAAAAGCTTCCTGTCTTCTGATTACAGAGCATTCATTGTGATAGGAGGTGGTTTCTAAATTACCCAGCTGGACAGTCAGAGGCCAGTGACATTTGTGGAGAATAGCTATGGGACAAAAATAACCCACTTGTCCTGAAAAGATCTACTAGCTTACCCAATTACCTTAATAATAAAATATAGCCTTTTTTCTAAGCATGTGGTCCACTGATGTCACATGAGTCAGGATAGCCTCCTGTCTATGTCTTTCGTCTTATCTTCCCAATGAAATATGAGGGATTTCTACTGCATGGTTTCTAAGCCTGGCATTTACTTTTAAAGAAACCAATGTCAAAGTCTGCTAAAACTTTAACTACGTTTGCGGTGTTCTATTCCGATCAAGCTGAACAAGAACAGCAGAGCAGGTTTGTCCCAGGCTGACTATGTCCTAAAACCCCACAGATGAATCAAACGTCTCCTCAGTTGTTCTGTGAAATGGTGAGAAAATTAAAATGTCAGAGAAAGGAAGGCTGCCAACCAGGAGGAAATGACTTCACCTTGTTCTGGGTCATCTAGACAAGGTGGTAGCATGCAGGAGCTGGCAGATGAACAGATTGCCCTGCTGTATCCAATCCACATAACACGAAGGAATGGAAGTCTGTAATAAATATGACTAACCATGCATAAATACCTTCACCATGTGCACTGCACTACTCATTGCTATGTATTCACATTCAGCATTTATTTCATGCCTACAGTTTTAGAAGCTATTTATATATTTAAGCCTGTGTGAAGAACTATAAAGAATCTTTTCTTGTATGAGTAACATCCTACACATACAGAAATATATATGACTGCACTCAATTTCTCAAATCTCTGAAAGGCGTAAGTACGTGTGGCTGATATTCCCAGTCTACAGATACATATTTATGCCTGCACACATGCACTGACGATCTTGATACCTAGAACAGAAATATCTGGCAGTGTTGAAAATAATGAAATAGGAGGAGGATTTACAAACTAGTGAAATCTTTATTCAACATGTCCTAAGTATCAGGAAATTATGCTGCATAATTTGCAAGCAGCAAATCTAAAAATCATGGTGCTACTGAAAAAGCACATACTATTTTGTAAGTAAGTGTGTAATGACTAGAACACTTTCATTTGTCATTGTATTTACCTATTTTATTGCAGATAAGGAATGGAAACTAGGACCTTGCATGTGCTAGGAACACAAGCTCTGCTTCTACTTCATAGTTACAACCCTAGGGAGTGACCCCTGCTGTGCAATTTTATTTCAAATCTAAGTCTCCCTAAGTTTCCTGGGCTGGTTTTAAATCATTCTGCAACCCAGGTAGACCTCAAACTTGTGACTCTCTCATTCTCATTTTCTCATTCCCAAATAGCTGTCATTAAAGGCACCTACTTCCCAAGCTCAGACAATAGTTATGTAAATATAAATAGGTGTCATTAAAGCCATCAACATAGCAACAAAACATTTTGTTTGGATTTAGGAATAATCTCAGTTATTGTAAATCTCTGGTAACCATGATTATTGAAGTGTGAAATGCACACGCTCATGACACACACTGAGAGACACACAAACACTCTCATATGCAGAATCAGGCAAGTTTCAAACTAATTCTTTCATTCTAACGAAGAACAATTGCATCGATCCTACACATCTGTAATTTATACTGTTTGTAAACTAAAACATGTCTATGATATTGAGTAATAACTCTGTAGTCTGATGAACTAAGATCAGAGTAATTCTGCCATTTACAAATTAGAATAATTAGTCTACTTACTCAAGAGATAGGGAAACTTTACTTAGACCATTTTTTTTTCCTGAGACTAACAGCACTAACACATACCACTTGGTCAGAGAGTGAACAGTGTGTCTTGCCCTCTCACAAGTGACAACTTGAGGAAATGGCTTGATTACAGTGAGAAGGACTTGGGGCATGTGGCATGAGGCATGTGGGAAGGAACTCTTGCTCCCCTTCTGCAAGTCAATCATTGTCCTTTGTGGACTGACAGACCTGTGGCTGGCTCAAAGAGAAAGCCTGCTCTAGATTCTAACTTGCTGTGGGAATATGACAAACATAGGTTCTGCAAAAAAATCATTTTCCAGAAAATTATAGAACTATGATCTGCCCTATTTTAATGAGGGGAAATTATCAAAATTTGAAACTCTAAAAATAGTAGTTTATATTTGAAATCCCATTTCCCTCCTAATTATAGGTACCTTACAACGGCACTCTAATTAAGTATGATTAGCAAATCCATAGCAGGTCACGACAGCATACTGGGATCCATAGAGAGAAAACTTGCCAGCCCATAGAGAACAGTTCCAGGTCCACACCTCTCAGTTTTTACTAGATCTGACTCCACTTTCCCTTTCTTGAAACATCAACTGAATATTGATGTTAATATATTAGTGAATGAGTAGAATACAGAGATTAAATTAGAAAATTTAGAGCTTATGTCACACTTCTAAATCTACTATGGACACACTGGCATCAATAAAGTAATATTAACATAAGCTGACTTAATACTTAATTATTTATCTGAACTCTAAAAGTACTTAAGGCTTTGACTGAAACAGCTAATATCACAAAAGTTAAAAAGAAATCATCATAAATTAGAAATTCAATATTAGTTACTTTTACAGAAACAGTTATTTTATAAAACTTATAATAAAAATTAGGTGCACCTGTAAAAGATCCAAATTGCTGTTTAGAAATGGATATTCATTTTAAATTGTAATGTTTCTTTCATTTCTTTATCTACTATTTAAGATTTGGACTGTGTCCTTACTTCTCAAATTATTTATCTCAAACCTGGATTTAAAGCATTCTGTCATAGAAACAGACAATTGTCTTAGTTACTCATAGTCGTTCTAGCAGAATTAATAAAATTCCAAGATTAAAGAACAAAAATACGTAAAGCTAGCAACGCAATGAAATCATGTCATATTAGAAAATGTTATTGTTGTTCTTCCTATGGGGTTGCAAAACCCCTTCAGCTCCTTCAGTCCTTTCTCTAACTCTTCCATTGTGAACCCGGTGCTCAGCCCAATGGTTGGCTGTGAGCTGCTGCCTCTGTATTTGTCAAACTCTGGCAGAGCTTCTCAGGAGACAGCTATATCAGGCTGCTATCAGCATGTACTTCTTGGCATCCAAAATAGTGTCTGGGTTTGGTGACTGTATATGGGATGGATCCCCAGGTGGAGCAGTCTCTGGATGGCCTTTCAAGTACAAATGGAGGGACCCATAACTCCAGCCACATATGTAAGCAGAGGATAACTTTGTCAGGAATCAATGGGAGGAGAGGCCCTTGGCCCCCTGAAGGTTTGATGCCCCAGTGTAGGGGAATTAGAGGGTGGGGAGGCACGAGTGAGTGTATGGGTAGGGGAATACCCTCATAGAAGCAGGGGGATGGGGGATGAGATAGTGAGTTCCTAGGGGTGAAATCAGGAGAGGGGATAACATTTGAAATGTAAATAAAGAAAATATTCAATAGAAATAAATAAAATGAATAAAATTTTGTGTGATTAATACAAAAAGAAAAGGAAATGTTATATTAGAGCAATAATCCAAAGAAGGGCAATTATCCTTCTCCCACAGGTAATTAGATCTTTCACTGGGAGTTTGGTCAGGTAGTCAATAAAGCAGGTGTCCAGAGAAGAAAGCACACCAGCACATCTTCAGTCTGAAAGCCCACTTCCTCTGTTCCCTCTTCCTGGTTGGCTGGCAACCATAACAATCAAATGTGGTTAGCTTTCAGCCTGCCTTGAATGCTCCAGTCACGAAAACTCAAATTCCCCATAGGTAAAGGACAGTTGAAGAAGAGCATAAACTCAGTGTGCGTGGTGATTATGAATCTCACAAAGAGAAGCACACCTTTCCTTTGCAAATTCCTTCTATCTCAGAAATGTAAAATTTCAACTATGCTCAGCTAATGACTGAGGATTAATGGGAATTGTTGACAAAAAAATTGTTTTGTCTTTAAAGGGTCTAAATTAACTATGTGTTGATCTATCTATTTTACATGACACTCAGTGGATTGGAGTTTTTAGTTTAAATGTAATCCATGACAGAATTTCTTTACACTGAAGCATGCAAGAAGGAATGATGCACTATGGCTCCAGATGGAAAGTTACAGCATCCTGGGAAAAAACCCACTGTGATAAACAAGAAAGGAAGTCATTTATCGTTTTACATCAGGTGACCCCATTATCAAATAGAAACAGAAGTGGCAAGTGTGTCAAAAATCACTCTTAGACTAGCAGGCTATATAACAGTAGTTTTAATAGACTACATCAGAAGACAGCATACTTACTAGTTAAAAGTACAGTTGTTAGAACTATACTAGACTAGTTATATAAAGCGAGGTTCCCAAGCACATTTCTTCCCATTCCAACATGGCCCCAATTCAAGATAATCAGCAAGAGATAACACAGGAAATGCAGGAGAGTGTAGAAATCACAATCTACTGCTCTGACATTTAACAAGTTGAAGGTCTTTGCCTTTATCTTACTGCTGATTGGCCAACATCTCACACACTGATATACGTTCAAAGGTATTTGGTAACTATCAGATCATCTTTTGTCATATTTTTTGGGTTACGTAATACATTAGCTATGTGAAAACATATTAGTAGAATGAGCTATTCTGAAAACACAATGCAAACATGAAAGAAACTTATTCTATCATCAAATGTTTTATAATGGATTAAAAGATAAAGTTAACCTACACTTAATACACACATTGTAATTGTATTGCCTATTTTAAATGTTACAATGTTGAGGACTTTTCCTTTGAAGAATTTCCTCAAAAATTCCTACCTGCTTCTTAATTTTGAAATAGCATACTGGATGCAAGCACGTGTCTATTCATGACAAAATCATGCATGGTAGCTAAGCACGGTTATCATAACTGTGCTTATAAAACATGAAAGAAATATGTAGTACCCTTTCTTTAGAAAACAGTAATAACTTATACTGTATTTTGTTTCAATTTTGATCCCATAGAATGTTTATCACTTTTGATAAAATTCAGATTGTATAGCATCATTATGCATTTTCCTCTGAGAAATTAAGAATAAGGATACATGGAAGCACGGTTATAGTTGGAGATCAGAAGGCATGGAAGGTCTAAGATAGAGACAGAACCAGAGCAGAAACAGTGACAGAGACAGCTGGTCCTTCTCACACATCAGCTTTCATGGGCCATGGGAAGAATGGGGGTGGGAATAATTTATGGGGGCTAAATTTAGAAAACAACACAGAAACTAAAAATAAGAATCACTTACCCTGAAAAACTCTTTAGTGGAGCCAGAGTCTAATGTTCCATAAGCAATTTCTGTTTGCTTAGACAGATCCTCAGCACTTTCGATGGGCGACACCATCCTCTCTACAGTCAGGAAGGCAGCTAAGTTAGCCGTGTAGGAGGAGATGATGATGAGGGTAAAGAACCACCACACACCTCCAACAATGCGCCCAGAGAGAGATCTGATAACAAGTACGAAATGGATTCGTAAAGCGAAATGAATGCTCTAATATGAAAGAAGTTTACACTCATATGCAAGTAGTCACTTATAGAAGAGTTTACCTTATAGCTTGCAATATATCTTTTCATTTAGTGAAACTAGAAATTACTACTCATTTTTTGGGCAAGGAATACAGAATAATGAGGTTGAGATCTGTGGATGTACCCAAAGACTTAAACTCCATTCTTGGGAGTCTCTCATAATGTACTCAAATACTTGGTGTAAAATTCCACAAGAAAGAAACTTCATTGTACAAACATACAACTAATTGATCTAATATGCAAAATACTTTGTCTACTCCTGTAATAAATATGCACAAACAAGAGAACCTAAGAACATTAGCTAAGTTCAAACAAAACAAATATTAAGAAATGATTTATATCATAAATGTAGCTTTAAACATGAAAGAAACTGTCTCTTTAACACAGTTCACCCCAACCCCACAAATAGACCCAGTTCCATTAGGTTTTTTGGGCGTGCAAACACATGGGTATTCGATGCAGTACAGGAAAGAAATGGACAAATGAAATGACACTAAAATAAAACAAAATTCTTAATGAGTATAAATCAAATGCTTTAATGGTGTGCACTGCTCTGACCCTGTTCCTTTGTGCTTCCTGCTTAAGAGAAAAAGAAAACTCAAAGAAAACAGATTAGATGTTTTAAAGTTTAAAAAGGTATAAATTTACTAATGTGAACTATAATGAGACAGCAGCATTTATATGACTATAAATATATATATTGTGTCTTTAGAAGCTTAATGGATTTCCAATAGTTTACTTTAAATATTGAAGGAGATAATAATAATAATAATAATATAGCTATATATGTAACAGTAGGCATCTACCATGTTATTTAAATCATTTTATGGGATTCTGTATATATTTGAGAAATTCAAAGTAGTATTTCTAAAATACTAAAACATGAAAATTGGGCAATTTATGGGCATAATTAAACTTATTGGCAATTAGCATTAAGAAGTTCATCCTTTGATACATTAGACACAGGATGAAATTGTGGAATTTGGTAGAATAAGCCACTCACTCAATACAAAAGGAAACTCCTGTTCCCCAAACTACAATATCTTGAATATCTGTTGCTTAAAACAAAAAAAACTGAAAGTATATAAGTGAGCCTCCATAACAAAGTCACAATAAAATGAAAATATTTAAATAGTAGGAATGGAAAGCTTAAATATTTTTCACGTGGGATCAGGATCAAGTATTTTACAAACTTTGCTTCTAGAAAACCCTGATATTGACACAGACACACTCCAGGTGTATCCTATCTACCCATGCAGCACAATAATTTCAGGACACATCTTAGTGCCCTGCACTAAGAGGGCAGACTTGGAGCCCAGTTGCATGGGTCCTTCAACACTAATGTTGAATATTTTTTAATGAATCTGGCACTGTACCAATGTCCAACATGATTAAGAATCATGATTATATGTTATTCTATTTAGCCAGGAAGTAAATACTAGTAGATATCTGTTTTTTTTAAATACAGTGTTTAAAAATATTGAGATTAAATATTTCAATATTACTTTAATTGCATTAACTCTAAAATATAGAAAAGTTTTAGAATTTATCATTTATTTTTAACTGTTTTAAAAGCAACAATTAATTTTTCTGGGGGTTCTAGTGAAGTTTTATTAAAGGAGGGTTGATGAAATTTGCCATAATCAAAATCAAAAGTTATACTTTAGATCACATATGGTGAAGAATATAAATGTAAAAGCACTGTCATTTCTTCTTAATATGCATAAAATAATGATGTTTAAGGGGCCTAGGATTTATATTGTGAATATAACAAGGCAAGGTGAAGAAAATCACTATGGTATATTCTTTCCTAATTTCTATTTCAAAACATATCTTACTATGAAGAGACCTGAAACTTTTCTTCTTCTTCCTCCTCCTCCTCCTCCTCCTCCTCCTCCTCTTCTTTTTCTTCTTCTTCTTCTTCTTCTTCTTCTTCTTCTTCTTCTTCTTCTTCTTCTTCTTCTTCTTCTTCTTCTTCTTCTTCTTCTTCTCCTTCTTTCTTCTTTCTTTCTTCTTCTTCTTCTCCTTCTTCTTTTGTAATTTTGGACAAGTTATAGTCACTGAATTCATTAAATCATCCTAGACTGTAATTCAAATATGTTCTTTCAACATCCTTAATGGAGGTCCATAGTAGACTTTACTTGAAAAGGGATGATTGCTGCACTTTCAAAAATAATTAAAAGGAGTTTCTAAGTGGTCTGTTAATTTTTAGCTCTTTTAAAAAGAGACTAACCCACTCTACTGTTCTGATCTGCAGTGGTCATTACTGCATTCCAAAATATGATAGTTGTGTTCATTCTTTTCTTAAAATGGTCATTAAACTGGCAATATCATGTTTTAGTTATAATTTTTAAATATATATGGTGCATAAGCAGAAAGAAAAATACATTTTATTTTTAATGGTATATACTATATTTACATGTTAATTAAAAAAATCAATATTAAGGAAAATACCTTAACTAAAAACCTGTGTTTCTTTCTAAGAAATAAGTGTTATTGTATGTGCAATGTAGCAAGCCTTGTCTCAAGAATGAAAGCACAGAAGAAAATATTCTTCTTAAGAAACAAGCTTGATAAAAATGAAAAATTGTCTGAATATATATATATATATATATATATATATATGGAGAGAGAGAGAGAGAGAGAGAGAGAGAGAGAGAGAGAGAGAGAGAGAGAGGAGAGAGAAAAGATAGAGTGCTGACCAGGCACATTTTACTTAGAACCCTGACTCAGAGGTCTTTCCAAAGCTAAACTATCAATTTAGTGTTCTATGGAAGAGAATGTTTGCTCTCTGACCCCAAATCTTGTTATTTTTCTCTTCCTCATTGTTAGAAACTGATCTTCATATATTTAATCTAAACAAGGTAACTATGAGAGATGAGAGGCTGACCCTTCCCCATTGTTGTCAGTGGTTAACTGTTTACTTAGGACCATACGCTCCTTCACTCATGTCATGCAAATATAACTAGATTCTTTTTCTAATTCAGGGATGCCATAAAGAGAATCCACTGTGAATATGAAGTTAAGATTTTTCTTTTTAAAAGATCTACATAGTTCAGTTAATTTTTCTTTATATGTGATTTTTGTAATGCAGTACCATAACAGCAACTGGCTCTCAGAAATAAGCATATAATAATCTCTGCCTAAATGATATATTTCCCTCTTCTCAGCCAGTGGAAGATATTAAAACACTTAGAAAGCTTGAAATGCTTATATTCATTATGAAATTAATTGCTTATAATTTTCCAAGAACACAAAAACTAACATTTCAATGAATTATCATCAAAAACTAACTCCCTTAACTAGTAAAGATTATTATTGGAATCAAAAGTGTTTATTCCAGATCAAATTGAACTTCCCCAAGAGACACATAACATCTTGGCTATAAATGTTAATGATAACACACTAGCAAAAGTGGGATTTATTTATCCGAAGAGATACAGGTAATTATCATTCATGTTGTAACATAAACAATAGCAATTGGTGATTTGTGACAAATACTGATAATTAAGTACTTGAAGCCTGAGATAATTATAACCTGATGTGAATCGAGGTGTGTGAGTATGTATCCTTCAACGTGGCACAGGAATTTTCAGCAAGCTATTCTTTTTCTGTCTGCATTTCTAGATATGTGTGATCAACTTTTTACTCCAGGAGCCTAACATTTAAAACTTTTAATAACCTCACAAACACACCATTTCCATGAATTGATGTTAGAGAAATAAAGAGATGAGGTATGTGCAAATGAAGTGTTGTCTAACAAGTTGTTGACCCTGTAGGAAAAATCTAACCTCGCCCATTTTCCCATATACAGGTCTGTGGATGAACACACAGATAACTGTAAAATGAGAATATGCAGCAAAAACACGGTACCCCTCCAAGCAGGCATGGAATGATAGGAACCTTCTGCATTTTATAGCCTCTCCATGGTGTATATGATTTCACCAGGGAAACACATGATCAACATTCAAGGAACATTGTTCAGGTATTTCACAGGCTTACGCCGACGGTAAAAATTTGCCTTCTAAGCATCTTAAATTTGCTTGGACAAATGGTCGGCAGCTGCTGACATCTTTATAGTGAATTCATAGACACCATGAATATCCACTTGAGACCTAAAATGCACAAAGTTGAAGCAGGTGAGTGACCAACCTTGGCGAAATATCGCATCCTTGCTGCATAAAGGCACCCAAGGAAAACCAGAGACTATTAAAAATCCCAAATTCATTAGTTGATTCACTACTTTGTGTTTCTCTTCCATCTTCAAATTCCTCAGTGTGCCACTCGTAGGGGCTAAATCTGCTGACCAGGAATAAAACTACACTGACCCCAATGTAGGCAAACACAATGCACATCCAGATCTCATAGGCTAAAGGATCAAGAAAGGAAAACACTCCTGGTTTGGACTTCTGAGGCTTCTTGATCATGATAGAGATTCCAAGGCTCATGAATGGCTTCGAGAAGTCAATCACCTCTTCTCTCACGAGAGTGATAGTTAATGGAGCAATGGCAATATCAGCTTTCTGTAAGGGAAGAAAGAAAAAAAACAGGAAAATAACAGGACCTAGAATTGTGGCTAGAAGAGACAAATGGCTAAAACTTGGAATGGAAGGAGATGGAAATTAGAGAATGTCACTAATTATAGTGTTTGGGTTAAAGAGTCAGACGAATAGTTGGCCTATCTGACTTGTCCAAGGTCATTATACATTTAGGTCATTACACATTTCATGTACTGTTCCCTTGAAGTCTGGGGATACTGTGTGTGCTTGAAGACAAGTGAAATGCATGTTTCTGTTAGTCTTCAAGTTTACTTCTTGCTTCTGCCTCAACCTTTAAAAAGTTTTGTTTTTTCTTTCTAGAACATCATGGAATGTCAACAATCTTAGATGTGGGCATTTAAAAAGAAAAGTGGCAATCTGTCAACAATGATTCAAACTGAATTACTGTAACATTAAAAACTTACCCCATATACAAGTTCTCCAACCATACCATTCCAAATTTTGGTGTCTGCATCCCTGGCCCCATACTTGCCATCCCCAACAATAGTCAGCTTGTACTTGAATCCACAATGTTTGGCAATTTCTGCAGCTAAGTCAACACAGTAGCCCTCATAACGCTCATTCCCTTCAAGCATTTCATGATTTTTCTTCATCATAACATATGGAGATTCCTATAAGGAGAGATAGTATGTTCACTGATTATCATACTGAATTATTTACATACTGTTATTATGTCAAATTTCTTAGCTGAATAATTGTTTGTCAAAATATACACATATTAGACATATAGATAATATGGTAGATATTGAAAGAAAAAGAAAGCATAGTGCTTCTATTACAAAACTTCTTAAATCTGTACATTACTGGTCATTACAATGGCTTGCTTATATGTAATAATATCAGAGTAAGATACCCAAAAGCTGTTAGCATGACTCCTCATCTTATTTGTAATGCTTAAGCATCAGAAAGGGAATTGTTTGTTCAATGTCCACTATATTCAACTTAGGGTCTACTTTACCTTTCACCATGGCACCCAACAAACAAAATTCAGCCAAATTGTGTATAACTGCTCATCCAAGCACAATTATCAAGTAGGACTATAAGCTGATATAATCAATGAGCTTTGTCATGGCAACATACTGATTCTATTTCTAAAACCATTGTGTCTCACTTCATCTATGAGATATAATACTCTAGAAGGATAACCCAATTATAGCCATAGAGACTCTCCTTTTTCAAGCACATGAAAGAGGACACATGACAAAATTTATTCGACAAATCTAATAATGTCCATTTTGGAATGTCATGAATTATAAGTCTAAGTGAGATAGTGGTTCTGATCAACAGCAAGATTCGAGTCTAACTCATGGTCATTATGAGACTATCATGTACTGATAGTGTTTTAACTACATCTCTCATGAGTGCATCTATAATTTTGTCTTATGTTGTCAAATAATGAACTCACAGACTTATAACCTCACTGCTAAGTACACAATTGTTTTATCTCAAAATCATGTCTTGTAATGAATTCCACCTTCTCTCCCTCCATTGCTAAGCATCCTGTCCTCATGATTCATACTTTTCCCTTCTTCAATCCACATCCTAGATGTTCCACACTCAGGTGAGCTTTGCCTTCCTCTTTCACCATTCAGGTATATAGAACCAGGAATATAGTCACCACAAAGTTCAAATGAAGGGTATGAAGACAAACACCTGTGCCTTTAAGGGGTCTATCTTTGTTATGAAGGAAGATGGATTGGTTATGAAGGAAGCACTACTAGACCACAATATCAAATGGGAGGGTGGTGATGAGCCAGAGATGGGTTAGATTTGAAAGGAAGTGTGAAGAACATATAGACCTTGTTCTGCTGTTCTCCTGTGTCAGCAGCAGGGTAATAATTAGCTGTCAGGCTCCACTTCAGCCTCCAAGAGGAAATTCTGAATGTTTGAACTTATCCCATGTGGAATTCTTTCCAGGTAAACATACAGTAAGTGACACACTGACAAATATGCAGAGTAAATATGCAGAGTAAATAAAGCTGTCTGGTGTGGTTACTACCCACAAACCTAAACACCAGCTCTACAACAGAAAGCTTTAACTATGGAAAACCAGAGTTGACTATGAGTGCATAGAGTCACTTACCAATATTGTGGTGACAACCACAGTTTTGTTTTCAAGCCCAGATGTGTCATTTCCAGAGGGGAGCTCGGTTAGGGTGACAACCATTTTATCCACTTCACTCCAGTACCCAATCTGAAAAAAGTGACAGCTGATAAACACAGAGAAATGAACCATCTTAATGTAATAAACTGGATACTTTTCGAACCCATGCCTGTATCCAAACTAATACCCTCATTAACCAGAATCCTAAATAACAGCAAAAAATTTACAGTCATAAACATAATGTAATTAGGATTGAAACTGTATATATATCATCTTCTAAAGTGGGTTGGATCTTCATTTTTATTATTTGTTTATTTGGTTTTGTTTATTCAAGGTAAGAACATGGGATGAATCTATGCTGGTTTGTGTAGAACTCAACATGCATTCAAATCACAATCCTCCTGCCCCCGGTCTGTCATTCATAGATTAAAGGCATAAGCAAGTACAACTGGCTCACTTTTCACATTCCTGGATAATTTACATTGTGGAGTAATTATGCAAATATATCCTAAACAGTGATATTTTAGCCAGACTATTTTAAATAAAGATTTTAATTATAAATTTCAACACATGTTTACATGGCTATTTATTTCTTCTAAGCTCATTCAATCTTTAGCAGTTGTCTTATCTTATACTTACAGTCTTCCCTTAAAAATTAAAAAAAAAAAAGTGTATATTTCTGCTTACAGGTACTATCATAGATTCTACTCCACTGTTGCTTACCAAAAGTGAGTCTATTTGATTCAGAAAATTGATCTCAAACCTTATGTTGCTTCTAGAAGTAGCTCACTAATGTCTACATGTATGGGCTTTTTGACCCCAGTTGTGAGGACTCCTCATTGAATCTGCCTGCTCACAGGTAGACCCCACTCTCCAGCCTTCACGTTTTACCTTCCGGGGTCCATTTGTTTTGAGCTCCATGATGTTAATTGTGTAGTTTATTCGTTTTCCGTTCTGGTCAAATTTTATATTTCCAGAGAGACCTTCAACTTGAACCTAATGATGGAATGGAAATAAAGCCCCATTATAATTTTATCAAATCCAAAATACAAACTGTGAAGATTGCTCACACTGACCTAAAATAAATACATAAATAAAAGGTTAGTTTAATGGGTTTCTGTTTAATCTTTAACCTATCTTTGTGTTCTGAGAGAAAATACAGGGCCTGTGTGTTCAGCAGGAGTAAAAGAAGGGTGGCTTATTTAGTTTGGCAGGAAAAACAAACACCACTTTAATGCCTGTGTGAAGTCGCATCAGCACTCATTCTGTGACACTGACCTGCTTGAGGGCCCTTTCTATTTCCACGCCTTGTCCCCAAGGCACAGCTGGGTTGGCCAAACAATCTCCTGCATTTCCTCTCCTGGAGATTTCAATCCTCTGCTTCCGAAGATTGCGGAATGCTTCAGTCATCACTTGGACAGCATCATAAGTCAGGGCCGAAGTATACTAAAAGGAATCGCACACATAAAAATGAGAAAAAATTCAGAGCTTTGCTGTGCATGGGCCTTGCAATGGCCCATGCAATACAAATCGTCCAGGCTGTTCTTGCCTACCAAGCAACACAGATACCAGGTAAAAAGCTCTAAGAAGTTAAACACAGCTCCTCCATCCAGCTATCTTAGAATCCAAGAAAAGTATGTGGACAATGAGACTATGCAACATGCTGTGTCTTCTCAAAATGTCCTAATAGATTAGTGACTTAGCAATTTTAACTGAAACTATTACCTTTTTTTTTTTTAGATCAGTTTTCCATTAAACCAGTACTCTATGCCCAGCCGTGATGATATCTAAACTTTCAAAATGAGAACAAACAAATCTTTGATGTCCAGGAAGAGATTCACTAGTTAAAATAGACAGAAAATAGATGAAATTCTGGGCCCTGAATCTGTAATTCAACCTCGGTGGTAGTCACAATAGAGTGACAGCCGAGCAGTCTTAATCTTCTCCAGCAATGTTTTCTTCCATGGTGAACCAGATCATTTTCTAAATATCATATAGCTTCCACATGCTTCTATTTCCCGAAACTCTTTCTGAGTATGTTGTGTTGTGGAGAATAAGAGGACCCTAGGTACAAGTTCCTGTTTAGGAGAAAAGCCTAAGTCCTCCTGAGTTGGCAGATGAGAGCTGGCCACATTCCTCCAAGGGGGACTCTATTCCAGTGCTCTGATATCTCTCCTCTGGCTTGTTTTAGCACACTTGTTTCTGGAATCACACAGGCAATACTTCTCAACAGCTCACATTCTCTTGCTCTCTCTACTGGCCCATCTCTACAAGAAATCCAACTTCTTTATCTCCTACCACACTTAAAGAAAGAAATAAAAGAAGATTGGGGGCTGAAATTAAGAGATGAGAGAAGGGGAGAGAAAAGGGAAGAAGAAGCAGGAAAAGGCTTCAGACCAATGTACTCTTCCAATTGCTACCCCACTTTTGATTTCCTTTTTAGGATCATGCTTTAAGAGGACTTCCAAATCTGTCTTGTATCTGTCAATTTTCTTTGTTTTCACTACGTGCTGTTCTCCTTTTCTTTTCTTTTTTTTAAAAATGTCTTCTTTTTTCCTTTTTTTATTAGATATTTTCTTTATTTACATTTCAAATGTTATCCCCTTTCCTGGTTTTCCCTCTGAAAACCCCCTCCAGCTGCTCACCAACCCACCCACTCCTGCTTCCCTGTCCTGGCATTCCCATACACTGGGACATCAAGCCTTCTCAGGACCAAGGGCGTCTCCTCCCATTGATGCCCAATAAGGCCATCCTCTGCTACATATGCAGCTGGAGCCATGGGTCCCTCCATGTATACTCTTTTGTTGGTGGTTTAGTCCCTGGGAGCCCTGGAGGTATTAGTTGGTTCATATTGTTGCTCCTCCTATGGGACTGCAAGCTCCTTCAACTCGTTTGGTCCTTTCTCTAGCTCCTTCATTGGTTGGCTATGCTCCATCCAATGGTTGGCTGACAGCATCCATCTCTATATTTATAAGGCTCTGGCAGAGCCTCTCAGGAGACAGCTATATCAGGCTTCTGTCAGTAAGCACTTGTTGGTATCCACAATAGTGTCTGGGTTTGTTGACTGTATATGGGTTGGATCCCCAGGTGGGGTACTCTCTAGATAGTCTTTCCTTCAGTCTTTGCTCCATACTTTGCCTCTTAAATCCTGTGTGAACATTCTTTATTTGTTTCTTTGAACTACCTTCCTCACTAGAATAAATACTTGAGAGAATGATAGATCTTGTCTGTTACCACTGAATTATTATAGACTACAATTGGGTTTGACCTATTGAAAAGACCAGAAATGACAAAGGAATAAAGAGGAAAGGAAATAAGGAGGAAAAAAGGAAGGATTATAGCTTTTTAAAACTCTCCTCAAAAAGACTAGTATAACATGTCCATAACCTTTAAACATAGAAGAAAGTGCTAATAGAATGGACTGCACTTGATTCCTTTCCATTGAAGGTAATCTTCACAATGTTTCAAAGCATCCGTGTATCATTAAAAAACAAAAGCTGCATTATATTCCTATTCAAAGTCATGTTGATTTAAAAGATTTGCTGAAGCAAATAAGAAAGTATATAGCAGATTTTGTCTGTCTCACTATGTGTCTATTTTTATTATCCCACAGTGAAAACATTTATTTTTTTTTTCTGCAGAACATTCAGTTCATTGCCTACTTACCTCTTAGCACTAATGCCTAGGTCTCAGAATAGGTAATGGAACTTAAATTGAATAAGTTGGGTATTAAGAAAATATTGCAATTTGTATTAAAATTATAATAGCTAAAGGCCAAGATCTTTATTAAGGCAGCTTGCTCTCATTACAGGGAGAGACCCACGAGGCTACCCACTAAACTGTTTTAGCAGATAATAACACCCTGCAAACTACATTAGAGACAGGATTAGGATGAACTAAAAAGCATTCTGATCCCTGCAACACATCTGCACTGCAGCTAGGCTGCTCAGTGCTCACAGGGGGGCGGGGCACTGTCCCCTCAACCTCACTCAAATGTTCAAACCTAAACACATGTTAAGCTCATTATCTCTTTAAATTAAAACTCACAGTTAGAAGCACAGTTCTGTGCTGGGAGACACTCGGCCTTCTGTGCCTTTTAACTTCTGCTCTGTGTTTGTGGCTAATTTATTTTCCTAAACAAGTACGCTCACAATTTTGACTGGCAAGTTAAATATTTCCATTTGATTCTATCACTTGCTAAAGTAGATATAAATCAGTTTGAAGGGAACGCGATGACAGTGTAACAATCTTCCATCTCTAGAAACAACTGCTGTAGCTCTGCCTTGATGTTTATATTTTGTGAACTCTCTCAGCCGAATTGGGAATTTATCCTTCAGTGGGGGGTCATTTGGCTTAGCTCTTCACACAGGCCCCACATCATCACAGCAGCACAAGAAATCTGAGAAATCGTTTTCATGGTCCATTTTCCAAATGTATTCTTTACTCCATTTTAAGTGCATCTTTATTGAGACTTATTTTTCAGAGAGAAAATGAAATGTGAATTTTAAATGTTTGTCATGTCCAACAATATGCAAATCATTCAATAATGCAATAGTGTAATCACTGATACTACGAGATGGCCATTTCTAACACCAGAGAAGGTAATAGAGAGGAAAATGTTTGTGTTTATCTCATCTTATGCATATGAATGTAGAAAGGATGCCATGACTACAGTACAAGATTTTGCTGATTATCACATGAGGCCATGTTTTCTGACATATTAGCTAAGTCTTGAAAACATAGAAAGCCTGGCGTGGTTGCACATGCCTTTAATCCCAGCACTCGGGAGGCACAGGCAGGTGGATTTCTGAGTTCGAGGCCAGCCTGGTCTACAAAGTGAGTTCCAGGACAGCCAGGGCTACACAGAGAAACCCTGTCTCAAAACAAACAAACAAACAAACAAACAAAAAAGAAAGAAAGAAAAAGAAAACAGAGAAAATGATATTTATACAAAAATACAAGCCATTAGCCACCACTGAAATTGTTTAAGTCCTATATTGGGAACCACAGAGCTTGTATGTTAGATAGCAGGCCTGCACTCCTCTGCTATCGAGAATGGTTACCAAAGAGGTGCTATGTGATGCTTCTTAAAGATACATAAACTATCTGTTGGGTGTGGGCATGTACTGACCAGCATGGTGAAGGAAGGGAGTCCTCGTTCACTTAGGTCTCTATATGGTGTTTGTGGATACAAAACATGCAAAGGTACAAATAGTTTTATTTGTGACCTGGTAGTTACAGAACATCTGAAGCCTCAAATCATTTTATTCTGATTTTATAGGTGAAGATTCCAGATCATAAAGTTGTCTTTTACACAAAACCCCAGAAGTTTGCTATAAGGGAAAAATTTGAAGCCAGCTCTCTGTCATTTTAGAGATAATGGCATGGCTCTCTGGTTTGCCGTAGGCCAGGTGTTCTCAACTCTTGGGTTCCACCTAAGACCATTGGAAAACACAGAGATTTACATTAATGATTTGTAACAGTTGTAAAATTAGAGTTATGAAACAGCAACAAAAATAATTTTATGGTCACAGTGTTACTACAAAATGAGGAATTACATCAAAACAGCACAACATTAGGAAAGTTGAGAGCCGCTGACCTAGGCTGTCACTATGTAAAACAGAGAATAGTGACTCCTAAGAAGCCATACCATGATAGTTGCCATTTCATTGGGTAAATGTGTTAAATAAGTAGATGAATAGAAAATAGAGTTGGCAAATAGTAAAATAGGCTAAATGTGTAAGTTATTGGCCAGCAATTTATTTTGATTACTATCAATCTTGCTGTAAAGCAAAGGTATTTTCACTTGCTTTGAAAATCACTCTCTGTTTTATAGAAAACAGAATTCTATGGTACAGTCATTTCAGAAATAGGTCACTCACACAGTAAAGAGTTTAGCCTAAGACATCTGAATGGTAATTCCCACCTGCTTAGCACTGTCAAACATTTAAAACATTCCTTAACAATACCTTAATTTCTGTAAAAATAATCTTTCCTATGACATCCTTCAGGATGAAAGTTTTGCTGCTTGGTAAAAATCCTCATACTCATATCTAAGAGAGCACCCATTATTTAGTTAAACTACAACATACCTTTGCAGAATCTAATACAATCTAATATTCTTATTCTTTGCTTTCCAAAGTAATTATCAACAGGATCAAAGTAATGGGTGCTATGAAAGTTAAGTACATTTATAAGAAAGATTTAGCAAGTCTTTTATTTTAATTCCTCACAATATCCGTGAATCAAATAGAGACTCATGGAGAGAGAACAGCAGGAGCCTGAAATTATTCACTTATCTTAATTTAAAATTCACGGACTGTCCACCCTCTCAAAGAGCTGTCTGTGATAAGGTCATCTTTAATTTACTGTAAAGCATCTTGAACATGTGCCCTTTGGATCCACACTTCGTAGAGGCATGAAACTGTCATGGAACTTCATCTCTTTAGCAATCACACCAGCCAGAGAGGCACAGTTCCCAAGAGGGAGATGGGAGCTCAGTGTAAAGCAACTAGAATTAGCAACTATTATTATTTTCCCTGAATAACAAAAATAATCTCAATGACTATGACAAAAAGGTCTGTTATTTTCAAAGGAACACACACACACACAGACAGACACACACACACACGCCTAAAATAATCAAGATTGTTGATTTCGATAAAAATCTTACTTAAGGAGCAAGCCTCTTGATTCAGACACTTGGAATTACATACTTAGAGTTTCAAACTTGTACCTAAAGCTAATTAGACAAACTAAAATAAACCAAGAAGCTCAGTTTAAAGCACTGTCTGGGTTGAGTCAGCTACAGTAAGGACTGGTTTGGAGTCTCATTTCGTGGCTGAGTCAATCACACTTTTCTGTGCCCAGTTCCTTGTGGTTGACAACTTAGGAGGAAACGGGCTGAACCTGTGAGACGCAACCCTGCTGGGGGTCACATATCAGATATCCTCCATATCAAATATTTACATTTTGATTCCTCACAGTAACAAAACTACATTTATGAAGTAGCAACGACATGATTTTTATGATTAGGGCTCACTGCAACATGAGGAACTGTATTAAAGGGCCACTGCATTAGAAAGGTTGAAAACCACTATGCTAAAATGATTCTGGCTTAAATTGCCACACTTGGTGATCAAAGATGTCTACCCACCAGTCTTTGGGATCTTTGCATAATGAAGAGACCATGAGTGAGAGCAGAGAGTTGGCAAAGATTGGAAATATTAATGTAGCCTTTACTATAGACTGAGATTGACCTTTTATATAATTGTCGCAGCAGAGATTTCAAAGATACCTTCCTGTCTTACAAGTGCTCTTCGGGGGGAAGAAATGAGTCAATGCAATGGAGCACAGATGTCCTTTGTTACAATTATAAACAGGAATAATTCCCCTAAATAGCACAATATATTTATTTGCAAGCACCTTTCAGGATATATTATCTTAGCAACATCAGCTTTGTAATTTTATGGAATTAATTTATATATGTCTTTTTAACTATAAAGTACAAAGACTTAAAGGCACCAAACTTTCAGGTGTGATGAGAAAGTTGCATTAATGTTTGCAGTAGTAAATGCTGAGTCTTAGCTGTGTCTATGGTCAGTTTAAATACTCAAAAGGCAGAATTCATTCTATTAGGCCACCAGGGTACTATTTAATGCGTTATGCTAGTTACCAGACTGAAAAAAAAAAGATTATGCTATTTTCAGAAGGCCCAATAATACTCTTAGGGCAGCAATTAAGAAAGTTTGAGAATGTGTTAAGTGGATTCCTGAGTAAAATGAGATTCTGGTGCGAGAGGCATTATTTAAAGTGCCATTCAGACATGAGTCCCTGGTAGTAGCTGCTCTCCTTACTGCCATCAGGACAATAAAAAAGAGTGCAGCAACAGTTAGCATCTGAAAAGGAAGTACGGACAGCCATATCTTGCAAGATGTAGCCTCTGACAACATAAAATCTCTCTTAATATGGAAATAGTTATAATTTTTATATACTTGTAAGTCTACGTATACTCTCTATCTCCTCCTGAAATCTTCAAGAGAGGTGAATGATCTATTTCCATTGTCCCTTGTAAAACAAAGCCAGAAAATGGAAAAAAAGAAAAAAAAAGAAAAGAAAAAAGAAAAAGAAAAAAAAGAAAAAAGAAAAAAGAAAAAAAAAGAAAAAAGAAGAAGAAAGAAAAAGAAAAAAAGAAAAAAAGAAGAAAAAAAAGGGGGAAAAAAACAAAAAAAAAAAACCAAAGCCAGGCTAGATTACAAACAGCCTCATTTCACTACAAATCTATCCTGTGAGCCTGTCCTGTGCTCATTATATAATTAAGAACTACTATCACGTGCTTCTCAGGGTCTTGCTTTTTTTTTTTTTTTTTTTTTTGTATCTGCATATATCTCTTAACTGTAAATAGATACAAATGGTTGTAATGTCTGCAATTATTTCTTTTACAAATAAATTAAGGAAGAATGGTAATGTGATAAATGCATTTGTTTATACCCATCTGTAGGCACAATGTTGGCTCCACCCTGGCCTGCCTGAACAATTTTGAGATACCTTTCTCCCTTGTGATTCTTGCAACAACTTGTTGCCAGGGAATCCAGTTACCATCTTGTAAGCAACTGATCAGCACCCACCTCCTGAATGTTACAGCCTTTCATCATGCTGGGCATGGAACTCAGAGCCCCATACCTGTCAGGTCAGTACTCCCAGACTCTGCACAGTCCTTAGATACCTCTATTCAGTTCCCAGACTGATGTGAGATTTCTGTTTTCCTGGACTGGAAAACTTTCGTATAGTTTTTCCTCTACTTAGAGCCTCTGATCCCCTGCTCTATGGAACTTACTCACCTTCAGGTTTCAAACACCTTTGCTTCTTCCAAGAATCCTTTCTACCCTGTAACCTACCCAGCATGATCATTATGTGTAAGACCTCCCTCTACTTGTATATGCAGGAAGTTTATTTGAAGGCACTATTTTTCTGTCTTTATTTTACATCTTTGTGATGGATCAGCTACCAACAATATGACTTTTACTTAAAAGCAAAGGGATTAAAACTAACAGCATTAAGAATAATTAAGAATAAGGAGTTACAGAGACAAAGTTTGGAGCTGAGATGAAAGGATGGTCCATGTAGAGACTGCCATATCCAGGGATCCACCCCATAATCAGCATCCAAACGCTGACACCATTGCATACACTAGCAAGATTTTATCGAAAGGACCCAGATGTAGCTGTCTCTTGTGAGACTATGCCGGGGCCTAGCAAACACAGAAGTGGATGCTCACAGTCAGCTAATGGATGGATCACAGGGCTCCCAATGGAGGAGCTAGATAAAGTACCCAAGGAGCTAAAGGGATCTGCAACCCTATAGGTGGAACAACATTATGAACTAACCAGTACCCCGGAGCTCTTGACTCTAGCTGCATATGTATCAAAAGATGGCCTAGTCGGCCATCACTGGAAAGAGAGGCCCATTGGACACGCAAACTTTATATGCCCCAGTACAGGGGAACGCCAGGGCCAAAAAGGGGGAGTGGGTGGGTAGGGGAGTGGGGGTTGGTGGGTATGGGGGACTTTCAGTATAGCATTGGAAATGTAAATGAGCTAAATACCTAATAAAAATGGAAAAGGAAAAAAAAGAAAAAAAAGAATAATTTAATTGCAAATACATGACAGCAGAGGTCAAGAATGACTTCTGAAGGAAAAGAAGAGTCCTTGAAACAGAGGTACTCAATGTCACCTCCGTTGAATGGTGTAAAAAACTATTGTTTAGGGAGCTGACCTACAGCTTCAATAGGAAGATGCCATTTGATCAAGCATGAAGAAATATAACTGTCTTCTTACTTGTGAAGAGAAATAAAAGAAGAGAATTTTTTCAAAAAGGAAATGGCTAATATAGAGACACTAAGTGGGAAAATGTCAGTGTGTAAGGAGTAAAAGGGAGAAAAACACAGCTACAGCAAATTTGGTGGGGGGACATTATCAAGAATTGAGGTCACATGGGAGTGGGAGAACATGAGCAATGCCTATGTCAAGAAGATGACTTTGGTGTTCATGCCAAGTGCAGAGGGATCCTGGGGCTTTGGGAGGAGAATTATGACACGCTATAACTACATTTTACAGGGAGTACAGAAATAGAAGGGACAGGAAACAGAGGAAGCCAGAGAGTAATTTCTCAAGAAAGCCCCATAACAGAGCAGACAGTGAATGTGGTGGCTGGGTTTGGACTCGTCGTAGAGGACAAGACAAAGCAAGCTGAGAAGTGAGACAGGGCTAGATTTGCTGCAGGGTGGATCTGGGCTTCGAGAGGAAGGATGGTGATAATATTTTCAAATGTTTGGTCTGAACAGCACATAAGGTGAGAGTTGTCATCATATTTTACAGGAAAGACAGCGTAAAGAGGAATTTGCAGAGGCTGAAGAGGACAAAAATCTCAACGGGAAAATCAAAAGCTTCTGAGAAATAATAAAGATGTCAACAGGATCGTTTCTGCCAATGCTACAAAGTGATTATTGGTTTCTGATGTAAAAGCCATACCACTTACGAGTCCTGCCTGTCTTTTTACAAGTTCCAAATGATTTCGTACAACAGCATACGATTTGAGGTTTTCTATTTGTTATGCTGGAGCATGACATTGAGTCTCCATATGACTCTCCTTCCCAAGTCCCCTTCCATACGTTTCTTTCAGTTCTAGCTTCATGTGAAAACTATTCTGGCGCCCCCTACAGAGAGCCATCCTTAACCCCCTTCCCACATTTTGTCCTAATCATCTTCAGGGACTTGGCTCATTTGACACACTTTATTATATTTGCTCATCAACATATTTGTGTTTTCTTTTATACTGAGCATTCTCAAGAGCAAAATTCATATTTTTTCATTTCTTTTGCGTAATTCATTTCCTGGCCCTCTAGTATAAGAGCAATATGTTTCTACATTAGAATGAAATTCCTTCCCAGTCATGAATTTCCCCCCAAAGCTTTCAGTGATCTCTATGAAGCCTCTGAGGTAAAATAGAGAAATCACAACATCTTCTACTTGGAATAGACCTTCACAACTGGCTAAAGTTCCCTGGGTTTTGGAAAAGGATTGGAGACACAATGAGCCTTTATTAGGATCTATGGTTTTCACGCTATGCTCAAAAACTACTAAATGGTATTTAGTCTTTACAACAGCTGAGAAATAGCAGCCATGATCGTGCTGTATGAATGAGAAAACTGATCTGGGTCAAATGCAGATTCCAAACCTATTTTAAACTAATAAACCTTCCTTCTTTGCAGTATCCCACTAGGATGTACCATCATGAACTTGCTGAAAATTAGGGAAAGCAGACAAAAGGAAGACATTGTAAACAGAAATGGAGCAAAGAAAAGGGTAAGCTCAACAGATTAAATTCTGGGACTATGTTTCAGCAAAAATTTCACAGAATGCATTTCTAGATTCCTCTCTCCCCGTCCGTCTTGGTACAAGACATGTGCAACCAAATCATCATGTGGATTGCAGGAGACAAAACTAAATCCATTTTTCTTTTGTTTCTCACAGAGGGAGTATGGGGATGCCACAGTGAGCGTTGAAGACTTTGAAGAGCAGTTAAGGGTGTGAGAAGAATGCACTCTCCACTACATATCTTACACTGAAAGTATCAGGGGCCTGAAGTTTAAGGAAGGGATGGATGAGCGCTTAAACTTCCATGAAGCCAGATGGAGACATGTCTTATTACACCAAGTGTCCAACGCCATTCTCAGAAACTGTGTTGCATGACAGTATTCCATAGGATTTCACAATAGACAGCATGAGTGCTAAATTCAAGGTCACTAAACAAGTAGTCACTTACCTTTTAGAAAATAATAACACAAGTCATTTTTTAAACATATTACAAAATTGAAGTTTTCTGAAACTGATTCAAAAATTAAAAGAATCTATTTATGTATCCTAAACATAGCTCCTCAAACTTTCTATAATATACCTAGGAAATTTTTACAAATACACACACGCACACATATATATATATACACACACATAAATATATAAATGCACATATATATATAATAACTGTTTCTATCGCCTTTCTTATGTTTCTAGGTTACTCATTATCAATCGTTTTATACATACAATACACACACCAAACCATATGCTGATTGTCTAAACTATACACAAGAGAGTTGATTGAAGGTTGAAAAAGTTCATATCTGCTGTTCTTTACTGTATTTATAGTCAAAATACTGTAAATGAGAGCCAGAACCTTTTTTTCCATGGATCTTAAGTTTTATAATGCCTCCTTAGACAAGGCTTCCCGAGACATATAATTTCTGTTTTTGTCTGCTGTCTGTTTCATGACTTACTCTTCCTTCCCATGCTATGGTCTTTTGCCTGTCTAGCCTTCCAGTACTGTCAGTGAAGTCAATAATCTGTACAAAGTTCCTACTTGATCATCCACACAATATAAAATGTCCACTGGATAAATAAATGAATGAAGACATTGTGCTGATGCAGGCACAGGAACAGGACAGGAAAACACCATTTTTCTTATCTACAAAAGCAAAATGTTAGAAGTGTGCTCATCGGTCTGCTTGCCCGCCATCTCTTGTGCTGCACACTTCTCCCTCCAGAATTTTCTAATCTCCTTCTTTCCCTTAATGCAAACCTTAATTGTCGCTGTGTGTGCTCCAGGGTATTCTTTCTCTTCGAGTGTTGACCATCTTTCTATAAATTTAGACACCAGGGAGTCGTCGTAGTCTACAATCTGAAATCCAGAGACATTTGCTCCTCCAAACTGAATTTTCAGCAGGTCTCCATCAGTAAATCCCTAGGCATAAAAACAGATTTGTGTTATCCCTGTGGGTTGTAACCTTTCCTGTACCTCTCCCCATGTTATGTCTTGGCCAGTTAAACACACACAGGAGACATAAAATGCCTTCAAAAAGATTTCATGTATTTAACAGCTAGTACTTGTCAGCACACCTCATATAAAATAGGAATCATGGCAGGTCCCTAATCAATATGTTTACTGACTGGCCATCTGATGTAGAGCTCACCGGAGAATTTACATAGAAATTTTCTCTCATACTGAGTCAGCTTCCATGGGTCAGGTAAGGACTGGATTTCCTTCATTGAATTTATCATGGAGCACAGCTGTGTGCTTACATATGGAAATCATTGATCAAACTATTCTCAGTTAAACTTATCAGTCACCTACTGGATAAAATATTTTTAAAATGAAAAGGGAAAAGCAAACAACTAAAAAAGCAAACAACTAATTGTTGTTCTAAATTGTTTAACAGAAATGCAATTTTATATTAAATGAGAAACAAATTAAAATAACAATTAAATTTTATCAGTCAGTTGGGGGATTAAGGGCATGTGTTCTGCTCTTAGAGAGGACCCAAGTTCCTTTCCAATATCTACAATGGGCAGGTCACATCCTCTAGTAACTACTTCGATGTCATCTTCTCACAAATACAGGCTTTGCAGTCATGTACACACATATAATGGATTTTTTAATTTAAAAATTTTTTTAAACCTTTCTTACTCTTTCTTTTTATTTATTTATTCATTTATTATATGTAAGTACACTGTAGCTGTCTTCAGACACTCCAGAAGAGGGAGTCAGATCTCATTACAGATGGTTGTGAGCCACCATGTGGTTG
Organism: Mus musculus; assembly: GCF_000001635.26. Classification (NCBI taxonomy): domain Eukaryota; kingdom Metazoa; phylum Chordata; class Mammalia; order Rodentia; family Muridae; genus Mus; species Mus musculus. Next base: position 80,723,035 of record NC_000069.6, read on the forward strand.
CTGGGATTTGAACTCCTGACCTTCGGAAGAGCAGTCGGGTGCTCTTACCCACTGAGCCATAATCATTTTAATTCAAAATTTAATTTTTTCAATTTAAAATTTCATTCAGTGGCTCTGGCATGAAAGAATCAATTCAAAGCACCATGTTACATTTTCATAAATCAAAATATTGTTTTGTGATTAAATATTAAATGAATTTATTCAAGGATAGAAATCAAATTTCAATAAGGAAATTATTAATGTATTCACATTTTAAATATATTCATTCTATCGTACATAACGATTAAATATATCCTGAATTAAGCATTAATCTTTTATTTGTAGTTAATATTTAAAACAAGAATTATTACTTTTTTTTTTTTTACCTTGGCAAAGAAAGCTTCTTGTTAGCCCACAATTTTGTTTCTACATAAGCGGTGCTAAACGGATTCTGGATCTCTGCTGTGCAAGTGCGGCACATCCAGATGCTTAGCTGGAAGCCTCCAAGGAGGGAGGAACAATCACGGCCCCTTTAGTTAGCTTCGGCTCTTCATGGTGTGCTTTCTAAAAACCTCCAGTCTTCTGTGCAAATGTGTGTGTGTGGTCACACTCTGGGAATAGCACGATGGGAGACTAAAGGCAGGGCTCAGAATTCTGCATGAAGGATCTTCTTGATATGTCTAGGTGTCCAGGAATCCATTTGATAATTTTATATGTTGCTTTGATCTATAGGCCTTTCTTAGTTCTAAATAATAACTCATATCCATAACTTTTTGAACAGAATTTCCCAGAGCAAGTAGAAGCCACTCCATCTTAATCCTAGGACAGTGACAAGAATATCTGTTTCTGCGTTCAGAATGCCCCCTCTGCCTTCATGCACTTGGGAACAGAACAGGGCAGTTTATGTGACACAGAGCAACAGAGAATCAGATTTACCCAAATATCAACTGGACCCCATTCTTGCTGTTTTCTCCCCATCTTGGTTCTATTGAGGCCTCACAGGTTGCTGCTCTCATCAAATTCTCAGTAATGTGCACATGGAGCCAAGGTCTGCCTCTCCGGACTGAGGAAGAGTGTACACAGCAAGAGCAGGAGCCACCTGTGTGCTTCCAGTGCTTGGTGCTTGACACATGTCTCCTGTCCCTGCCCCGCCTCATGCCTCATCTGTTTAGTGCACTGAGATAAAGCCTCTAACTTCCTATCTTGCTGGCAGTTTTGGTCTCATTATCTCTTTCTTTGGGTTTCATTTAATTTTATTCATACTGTCACCTTACTCTGATTATACAACGAACAGCTTCAACTGAAGTCCTTGATAGGTTTGATGCTGGCCTAAATAAGGATCTGCATTTATCCAACATTTTCTTTCTTTACTTTTTGGCACATTTTGAACAGTTTCCCAGAGATGATAGAAGCCATTCTGTTATAATCCTTGGGCAGTGACAAAACAATCAATTTCTGGGTTTAGAATGCTATCTGCCCTCACGAACTTTGGAAGAGAATAATGCATTTTTCATATATATGTGAAACAGGAGGAGAAAGGAGAAAGAGAGTGGATGAGAAAGAAGAGGAGGAGGAGAATTAGAAGACAGAGGGGAGACAGAGACACAAAGAGAGCTAGACAAGTCAGATGCAATATCTCACCAAATTAAAACCATCCTATCATTTAGGGAGATGTATTCACCAGACTGAAAACCAAGTGATTCTTACCAATTGTGAAGCCTACATACTCTAAATGGTTATTAACAAGTTAAATCCATGAGAAGAGCAGAGAGGATAAACATGAGCACAGGGTCTTATGACCCTCATCATATTATGGATCACTTAACCTTTCAAAGGCTACAAAGAGAACTTAATTAGAGCCAGCATCTAAAGAAAGAAGTCCACCCTTTAGCATCTCTTAAAATAGCTTATCAGTATGTGAGGAGTTTAAAGAATCTTTTACAACCACCCCTTCTAGCATACATAAGGCACTGGCCACAGGAAAGTGTTAATTTCCTATTGAGAACTTGGAGGATAAAAACCCTTTAACATCAAGAGGCAGTTTTCAGACTTCAACATCATGAAGGGTCAAATTCTCAGACATTCCAGTAGAGTCAGAACTCCTTCACAACTACCCGAAGCTTGTGAGTAGAGGAAATCAGGCATTCAGGGAAGAGAAAACAGACCCTAATTCAGCATCCAAGATAATTTAGGTAGATTTCTAAATAGAATCATGACCAAAGCATGGACTTGCTCCCTTAGACAACAGTGCTTTCCTTTTTCATGGCATTACATAGCAACTCTCAAATTGATGAGACACCTTCTGTCATTATTTCTCAATGTTCCAATATAATCTTCTCCATCTGGACATTTTTAAAGATCGCAGCTTTCACTGTGGCACTGTGCTCTTCTATCAAATGGCACAATTCACACAGGGACTGAGTGTACAGGCTGTTTCAGGCTTGGAACCGAGCTGGGCAAAACTCATTGCAGAGCCTCGTCTCCTGTTAACCCTTGTGTCTACACAGAGTCTTTTCTAACCTCCTAGGTACACACTAAAAGGAAAATCCCAGAGGATTGCTATAGGAGCTTGTAGCCCTGTCACTCAGGGTACTCACTGATACTAACTCTCAGCGAAAACACTATTTATTGAAGTGTTTGTTCTGTTTTTACATTTTTCTGTCATACTAAAAATGTTTTCTGGGAGATAAACTGATACACTATGAACCATAAAAAGAAGCCTGCATTTGAATAAACACAAAGCTTGTGTGAAGTCCCATAACACAATCAAGAATAAACATTCATTTGCTGCCTCTTTTCCTGGTCTCACCACGTTTTGATCAAGTTGTGTGGACATAATTTCCGACAAACAGGGTCATAGCTATTCAAAGCCCATGAGGAAAGCCAAAGCCTGTTTGACTCCCACTTTAAAGCCCATTTGGAAATAAAAATAAATGTTCAACAATCTAAATTGATTGGATATAATTATAAAAGAAAAACAACAAAGAAATATAATTAACCAATCTGCTTTTTCAATATGTACTGCATGGACAAGAATATTGATAGGAACATGATCAACACCTCAGTTTTCATTTCATTGTGTTACTTATATAATATGTAGAAAATCAGAAGTAAAATATTTTCAAAACATTACTATTACATTGTTATAATATATAATTGATAATTTTATTGACATAAAGTATGTTTGTAGAATTAATTTCTTCATAAATGTGCATCAGTTTCATATATTATTTATATTAAAAACTCAAATATGTATGCGAGAAGTATATAGAACACAGTGGCATAAAAATAGATAACTAAAGAGTTAAACTTCATATTTTTGAAAAGTTTCCATTAGTGGAAAATTATCAAGAAAATTTTTGAATAAATATGGTTATGAAGATTCTTATATCACATGTAATAACTGGAACTAATTTAAAGATGTAGATTGGAAAATAAACCTAAAGCAATCAAATAAAACATCTCCTTTCTTACCAATAAAATAAAATCAGACTATATTTTTTTAAAATATTCCTTCCGAATGATGATTATACCAAGTAAATATTTAAAAAGCAACAACAACAAAAAAGAGTAGGTAGAGGGACTGGGAAGGTGGCTCTATATTTAAGTTCCAGGTTTGGGATTAAGTTATGACAGGATGGCTCCAGATAGGTCACTTCAGTTCTAATGGACCATAGGCCCTCATCTACAATCATAGGTACTTTATGCAGATAGTGCACAAATAATCATGCAGACCAAACACCCATACACATGAAATATCAATAAATATATCGTAACAAAAATTAATAGATAAAAATAATGTCAATTAATTGACCTACCAGATTTGCAATGATATAATGGTACCCTTTAACATGCTTTCCAATGGTAATAACCTAGCAAGGATAAAACACAAACATTTAATACATGTGAAGAACAACATTGCAAAATTTATGCTACAATGGTCTAATTAGCAAAAGATGAAAATTTAAGTTTTATATTCCACAAGTCATTTTCAATGAAACATTTGTATCAAATACAGAGAATATTTCTCAGGAAAATATATTGATTCACTTTAGTGATTAATAATGTTATCTATTAAGAAGTCAACCACTAAATCAAAATAACTCCCCTTTTTTATTCAGTACAGAAAATATACCACACATTCTGAGGGGGAAACATAAAAGCAACTATATTTAATTCATAACAAGCAATAATTTTATTTCTAACAGCCTATATTTGTGTCTTAATAAAATAACCACCTGATAAAAATTCTGACATGTTATAATTACAATTCAACAGTATTAAAAACATAACAGGCATAAAGCTTATGGAAAGATTAGGGGATATTAATGAGAAAATATAATATTATCCTTGATGCAGCTAAAAAATAGTTCAGATAAATAATGCTTTTTGCTTTAGGCATCAAAGTAGCCAAGAATCTAATTTTACTTCATGAATCAGAGGCAAGATAAGCTTACATCTTTGAATGAGAGATTACTCTAATAATGGCTATAGTTAGTGTCTTTGAATATTATTAAGGCACATTTTCTTTACTATGTCATTGACATAGAAAATAGGTGCAGGTGAATGACCTTGTACTGTACAGAGGTGCCAACTAGTGATCAACCCACTGTAAAATGAAAGTAACTAAGGTTAAAAAAAATGCATTTAATTCCATTAATCTACTGGTCTTCATAGCTTGCAAAAAGGAATTCAGAGAAGTATGGTTTCTTCCTTTTATGACTCGAGGAATGTCTGAAGGGAGCAGTGACTATGCCAGGGAGTATCATACTGCCTATTGCTACCACAGGAAAAAAACAGAGTTCAAATGGACAGCTTCTGATAAATTCATATGCCATCATAAAGCTGAAAAATCATAAAATGGTTCAAGGAAGTCTAGAGTCACTTATTTTCAAATTAATTCCTCTAATTTTATTGATTTATTATTTCAGAAAAGGTGCTACTCTGTAGCCCAGACTCTCCTTGAACTCAGCATGCAGGCCAACCTGGCTCTTCTGATTGCTGGGATTCCAAGTTTGGACCACTATCCTTCCATTTTTAAAGAAAATAATCAAACAAATAGAAAATGTGAAACAGCAAGCTACAAAAAAATTATGCAATGCAATAGTTTACTTCTTGTTTCTCTGGCTCCCTTTGTCTCTATGCAAATTCGTCACATTGAATACCATAGTGATCCTGTAGGCTACTCCAGATCCACTCTACCCTCCCTCTGAACTCAGACCACATGGGGTTTCTAAACTGTTTTTCCATAATAGCACATTACTTACAAACAGCTCAGGGCTTTACATCTATAGTTTCCCTTACAAATGTCCTCACTTCATCACAAGCATGTGTTATTAACACACAAGGTGTAACCAGTCTCAACCTGGTGGTCATCGCCTGGCTGAAGACTTCTATGACTGTCCATCAACTGAGACAAAGTCAGAGGCATGAATCAGCACATTTGACTCGAAAGCAAAGATATTTTCTTGAAAAGATTCTACAGAATGCAATGTTCATGTTGTATAGCAGCTGTTTGAAAGGAAATTAGGGCTTACATTGCCTTCTAACCCATTTTTGTATCACATAATCAAATTGCCTTTTCATTAAAAAAATGGATACCCCAGGTTGAAGGCAGAAGATTGAAGAAAATATGTTCTTGAAAGTAAAAAATATTCTAATTTATTTCAGCTTAATCAACATGCATTGTGTGCATAAATATCTCTGAAACAACTGTTGATTCTGCTTACTGAGCAAGCTACCTTGTGAATGTCCATTTTCTATAGGAGAATTAAGATAAATAGTCAAAATGATGCCAGTTGTTCTTACTTCTATTTACTGAGAAAAATAAGAGATATAAATATTCACTAGGTTCAAGTCTTTATAAATGTCAGCGTTGCCATAGTAGCCATTATAATTTTGCTTTATAATAGCAATTAGTATTATACAATAGAAAAATTATGTTAATTTACAAGTGTTTTGATGGCTGGATACTTTTTTCATCTTATCACAGCTAGAAATAAGTGTCTTTTGGGTTTTATCAAATGATATTAAAATAGTCTTAATCTAATGCAAGTTAATTTTGTTGCTAATTTCCTGCTGCTATGAAGATAAAGAGGTTCACTCCATCTGTGTTTTCTTGCAAATGCTAGTTGAATGAAATAATAAAAGAGTGTCCTTTTTCTTAGGATGTGCCTTACCACAACCTTGTACTTGGTGAATGCCGTTCCTTGAAGAACATTCTGACCTAATTTAAATGATTATTTTCAGTTATCCTTTTCCAGAACAGTTTGTTCTTTTCAGTCATGATACATCCATGTTGACATTATATAACCATAGCATCCTCATTCTTTGATGGGGCTTGGAATATTTTAATGTGTTTCTTTAGACTCACTGCAGTGACTGCACAGCAAACACTAAAGATATGAAATATTCATTCAAGAGATAAGTGAATGGCTCGAAACTAGCCAAATACTACCTTACAAATCATTTCTCTCAAAAGATAGGTATATCCTCCTCCAATCATCATAGACTACTTACATAGCTTAGCTCCTCTATGATCAACCCAGAGCCCGAATATAAAAGGCTTGATTGATCCTCAGTTTGATGCTACAAGAAGGTTGTACATGCTTCATGAGCTAGTACATAGTGTAAGGTCTTAAGGACATTAGAAGTTCTGCTTGAGGGGTTAGAGGGATCCTGGTCCCTTTCTGTCTCCCCATTCTTTCCTTCTACATTGAAGTAATCAGTTGCTTCCAACACACACACACACACACACACACACACACACACACACACACCACATCATTGTAGATAGTCTTGCCACTAATCGGAAAATCACAGGCAAGTGACCATGGATAAATATTTCCATCTTAATGAACCAAAATAAACATTTCCTCTCTATAATTTGATTTACTATATTACTTGTTATATTAACAAAAAGCTGAGTAGCACAAGTTTATATGCTATAATTTTTGTTCTGAAACTGTATGTATTTTCTTGCCCTAAAAGGAATCTCATGAGATACAAATAGCAGTCTTTCTTGTTAGTATTTGCACCCTCCCCCTAGAGAATGCCTTTAATAAATGGTTAAGTGGTACATCATCCATTTTGGACACTAATTTAATGAGTTACTAAAGGTGCACATGTATGGCTTAGAGATGTAAAACAATGCATTTTGTTGTGTATTGCATGAATGCTTACCTAACTAATTATAAATGTTGCTTCAAACATTGTTTGCGTTTTGTCATTCCAGTTTGCTACACAATTTTCCCTACTAATAATTTTGAAGGACACAAGTGTGGGTTTCACTTGTACTTATTATGACGAAGCAGGAATATTTAAAATTGTAAACCAGACTACTGAATATTATTAAAATTTAGTTTTAATAATAACCTCTGATGAAATTCAAATGTGATTCTGAAGAGCACATTTCAAAGAGAGATGTAAGTTAACAGAAATCCTAGCTTCATCTCCTGAGACCAGAATCAAGATTTTTTTTAATTAAAATTATTCTCCTCTCTTGTATACATTTGATTATTTTTTCAGGTTTCATTAGTTTGAAGTAGTTACCTAATTCTTCATAGGACACTCCATTTTATTTCTTCAGGTCTATATCATATATCAATTAAGGCTTCCTAAAAACTTGTTTCAAGAACATTTTGTCAGGAATACATCAGTGAATTTAAATTTTTATTTCATGGGCTAAAAGGAATAGAAATGCATGCACAATTGTTTTCTTTCTGATTTTATGTATTTTCAAACAGCTGCAGTCTCTGTTCCTATGTCTCTATCTCAATTCATCTCTCTCTCTCTCTCTCTCTCTCTCTCTCTCTCTCTCTCTCTCTCTCTCCCTCCCTCCCTTCCTCCCTCCCTCCCTCCCTCTCTCTCTCCCTCTCTCTCCTCCCCTCCCCCCACACACACATACACACACACACACACACACACACACACACACCCCAGCAAGGACTAGTGAAAGATTTGGTTCCTTGCTATGTATCTTATGGTATCCCTTCATGATTGTCCTATCCTGATAGGCCTTATTTGAAGTAAGGCAGTATGATAAGGACAGAAAAAAAGCATTCTCAGGTCTGATATTCTTATTCTTTCTAAAACCCTAACGAACACTGTTGACTTCTGCATTGTGAACACAGTCGGAATACATTTTCTTTACCTTTTAATTTGTGTATTAGAATTTGTGGACACAAATTCTCTTATGTATGTGTAAACCTAACGGTTACTTCTTACAAAAATACATCCTCTTCCCAGATATATAGATATAGTGTGGTGGTTTGAATAATAATAACCCCCATCGACTTATTTGAGTGCTTAATGGACAGGGAGTGGAACTATTGGATAGGATTAGGTAGATTAGGAACCTTGTTGGAGGAAATGTGCCACTGGGGAGAGTATAGCAGGCATGCCAGACTCTCCTTCCCTCTCGTGCCTTAAGATCAGGAGGCAACACTCCAGCACCTCCATGCCTGCCATGCCTGCTACCGTACTCCCCTCCATGATAATGGACTCCGTTTCTGAAACTGTCAGTAAGTCTCCAATTAAATAGTTCTTCTTAAAGAGTTTACATGGTTGTCTTTTCATAGCAATAGAATAGTGTTGAAGACACATAGGTATAAAATATCATAGGCTTGGAGTACACTACATTGAAATAATCATGTATGAGTCAACATGATTTCACTTTTACCCTAGGAACATTTTTCAACTTAATTACATCTACTTAAAATGTTGAGGAAGAGTTAAATTTAGTGTTTCCAACACAGAAAAGCATGTAAGTTTAGGACAATGCTTATGTAATGTATGAATGCTTGATATTATATATTGAAGCTATTCAATGATAAAACCAATCTGTCAGCATTATTGACAGCCATCTGCCATTGCTTACTGAGGCTGGGGATAATTCAATTGATGATTTTTGCTGCATTGTACATGAACTAAAAACCGCTGTCCAAGCATCTTGCAGAATGATCCTTGCCAATGCTGATGCTGCATGCATAGTCTATATTTGGCAGAAAACAGAGAGGAACAAACCTGGTCCACAATGTCATTGACTTTATCCCTTTCGCAGTCAAGGATTACACGCCGTTCTTTTTTTAACTCCAGATCTTGAAAGAGTGATCTGTAGGTCTCATCTTTCTTGTCATTGTTAATGTTCCCCACATTGATAGCAGTCACCTGCCACTTCTTCTCCGCAGCAGAATCCAGCACAGCTTGCAGTGTTGATAAGCCTGGGAAGACAATGGGCAAGGATGACTGATAAGCATCAGTCAGAGGCTCTCAGGACCTGAGTGTGAAATGGCCAGGTCATTATTAATCCTGGTGTTTTCTTCAGCTTAGGGAGGCTGAATTGTGACAGAAGCTATGATTTTTTTATCAGTATTTGCTCGTGTCTGCATCACATATCTTTAAAAAGGGATAAACAAACTACCAAAGAAAATTGCTTTCTTTGTGCCTCGAAGATGTGTTCTTGTAACATGCTGAAATACAAGCTCTTTAATATGTCTAAATTAAGTAAAATAAAAGCTGTCCCAAGCATGTCCACCTCATAGATGGCAAAATGGCTTTTGCTGTAGGTGACTGTCTACCATTTTGTACTAGTAACTTGATAGGGTTTACATTTCCATACGGAATCTCTGAACAGTTGGATAGCACAGCCAGTGATCTCTAAGAGGCTGCCCTTCATCCTTAGTTGCCCCCAATCAGCAGCAGACTGATAGCTTCCCCCAGCCTTCTGCTATCATTTTTTGTAGGAATTGATCTCATGGAGAGTGAATTGTTCATCTATTAACCAGATGGTGGCAGCTATCTCTCTAATTCAGAGTTGTCTCATATCACAAATATTGGTTGGACCAGTGGCTAGAGCAGAATGTTTTGTTTTTTGTGTTTTTTGTTGTTGTTGTTGCTGTTCTGTTTTGTTTTGTTTTTTGAAGAGCTAAATTTACAGGTTCATACTAGAAAAACCAGCATATGTCCTTGTCTTCCAAATAACTCCAGCTGTTCTCACTGAAGCCAAGTTCATCACATAGAAGAATAACTTTATGGAAACATGTCAAAGCCCCATAAAAAATTCAAGCTCAATATATCATCTTCTTCCTTACAGAATGATCTGCACACTTGAAAAACTACACTAATCTGTTTTTATCTGTATGACGTGTAAGTCAACAAATGTGAGCAAATCTGTCTATAATCTAAATTCAAATACCAAATATTATTTTAGGTCTATTTACAATGGCAAACAACTATCTGTTTTGTCCACCAATATTTCCAGATATAAAAAGTCAATGAGAATTTTATGGATTTGATATTAGTCATGAGAAGACAAAGTGAGCTTAGAATATATTCTGATACTGGCAAACAAGTAAATTCTGCAAATTTGGCAAAAAATATGCCAAAATTTGAAGGAGCCATTTGTAGCTCTTTTAATAAAGACAAAGAAAATGTAGCACCATTCAAATCATAATGACAACAGAGTAAAGGGCCTACATTTATTTTATTTAAACCCCTGGAATCATAATTAAATTAATCATTAAGGATATTGGTTTGCTTTTAATGGGTTAGGACGAATTAACTATTTTGAAAATATAAACAAACAGGAACTATGGGGTTACAGACACATTTTCTTGTCTGGCATATTCTCAAGGTGAAGAGGAAATCAAGTTTGTGTCTTCCTTTAGTCACAACTCAGCTAATAAACAACCAAAAAACATGAATATAAAGTTAACCTTGTGTAACTCCCACTGGAGTGAATGAGTCAAGGTAACAAATGTCAAGTATTCTATGTCACTTATGACACAGTTAGGCTGAAATATAAAAAACTAATTTTATCAAGGTATCAATGTACAGGGAACATGGGTGTATATATTAAACATCAAATGTGTTCAGATCGTAAAAATCTAGACTACAAAATATATCACATAGTAACAACTCTGACAAAATATATTAACCAAATATAACACATATAACTCATTTTATCCTTCTCCGAGAAAGCACTTAAAATGATATTAATGGATTATTTCTAAGTTTGACAACATTATAGTGGTTATCCATAAAATAAGAGAATTAAATTTCCATTAAATACTGAAATATCAACAAATGAAAAAATGATGGCAGTACTTTCTTCAAAAGAAGTACAGAGTGATAGGATATACATACTAAACAATAAATTTTTTCATGTAATATTCACTTAAGAATTCCAGGCAATCTGGGTCTGGTTCCACTACTCTGATATCTTAGCTTTTGTCGAGGCTGAAACAGGAAAATCAAGAACTTTATAACTAGTCTCAAAAACTGCTTGACAATTTTTCTACATAGTTTATAAGGAATAAAGAAAATAACTTACCTCAATGGATAGTTCATAATACAGTAAACTTAAAGCAATCTGGGGAAAGTAAACGAGATCATACCCTTGTGTCTGTTTTTATAATAAAAAATTCAGATATGCATGACGTTTTCAGGGGATGACATAGATCTCTCATCACTCATAAAAGAATCTTTCAGTGATAAAAACCTTAGAACCTGTCATGATACATCCGTGATTTCTTTTCACACCAGAAAAATTCAACCCCCCCCTAAGCTGTAACACAAGTATTCAAGTGGTGTGTCTGCTTGTCATCACCAGAAAAAGGCAAAACACACACACCAGACCACCTCAGTATTTCAACAGCTACATGCGGCTGAAAAATACACTTTCTAACTAGTCCATTGTGGTCCTACCTTCTAACTATCAGACACCGTCAAACATGCTCTCCCCATTTTAACATGTAGCAGTCCTAGGGAGTATCCTTTATTTTATGCACTAAGATATTTTATTGTATTTTATTAAATCATGAAATTTCCACACCAAAGACCCCAAGTGCTAATGCATTTGGCATTGTTTTGTCTTTGACAGATATTATAAGAATTTACATATAAATTCACTTATAAATTTATAAGTAGATTTCATCAAGTGACAAATTTAAGCATCAAATTTATTGATAGTTCACAGTGTCAAAGATGGGCTAGTATATAAAAATAAATGATAATGGATTTTTTTTTCATGACTAACTTCCAAACTCATTTATTCTGTGTCACAAGTAACGCACACTCAATGTAGATTCCATTATTTAAAAAATCTTTAGAATAATATTTTGGAAGCTGTGTAAACTAACACAAGTTACTTATATTTATTAAAACCTCAACTTCTAGAGTAATGTTATATCAGATTTGATATATGTTCTGTCAGTTGTGACTGTATAATATTGCATCAAGTCATTCACAAACTGAGATTTGGTCTCACCCAAAATTTAAAGAGACTGTAGATCCTTGCTCAGATTATTTTTCATGGATAGGCACAAACTCTCAGTTACTCAGTCAAGTTTCTCATCCCTCCCAGCTGACAACCTTGTAAGATTTGTACTGACAATTTCTTTGCAGTTCATACAAGACTTTTAAACTCTTGAGATTGATGCCTTGCCTGCTGTACTAAGAGGGCAATATTTTTAAATCTTATTTACCACCAAAAATGTGCATTCTACATACAAAGATAACATTAACCTCTTTATCCACAACCCGCATGCATATGGCTGTTCTCTTGCCCTACAGTTTAATCAGGAGATGGAGTAACCTGAGCATTTTGTCTTCTCATACGAAATAGCACAGGTATTTCTTCATCGGAACGTAAATTCCTTAATTCAGCTATAAGCATGTGTGGGAATTGGATGCTCTGCATAAAATTGGTTTATGTAAAGCTATCAGTGAGCAATATTCACTCAATACATATTCTATGCATCATGTCAGCTTTCTTCTTGTTTCTGAACAATTAAAAAAGAAAAAGAAAGATGTTGAGATAAATAGCTGTTCCTGAAAAAGCAGAAGAAAATTGAAAAATGAACTATTCCTTTTAATAAATTTAAATTTAATCTTAAAACATTTCAATTGTATGATGAGACAAAAATTAAGTCCTCAAAGCTACTGAATTTTTAAACATTTGTATAGAAAAAGAAATACCTAATTCAACATTGTTAGCAATAGGCTCTGTATGCATGACCTATTTATTAGCTGTCATTTTTTCTAAAAGTTAAAAAAAATGACTAACACTAAATGCTTATTTCATTTGGACCTACTGTGAATAACACTGAGAGAAAAAAAATAGATTAAACCTTCTTCTGTTTACTTATTAAGGACTGAAATTTAAAATGGTAACTGCCAAAAGTATATTCCATCCAGAAGAGCCTTCATTCTTAAAAATATTTTACTTGTACTCAGTTGAGAGAGGGGCCACCCACCCATCTCAAAAATTTTAACCCAGAATTGTTCCTGTCTAAAGGAAACACAGGGACAAAAAATGGAGCAGAGACTGAAGGAAAGGCCATCACCTTGGGATCCATCCCATCCGCTGATACAAAAGCCTGGCACTACTACTGATGCCAAGATGTGCTTGCAGACAGCAGCATCGTATGGCTGTCATCTAAGAGGCTCTGCCAGAACTTGACTAAGACAGATGCAGATAGTCACAGCCAACCACTGGACTGAGCCCAGGGACCCCAATAGAAGAGTTACGGGAAGGACTGAAGTAGCTGAAGGGGATTGCAACCCCATAGGAAAAACAACCATATCAATTAACTGGACCCCTCAGAACTCCCAGGAACTAAACTAGCAACCAAAGAGCATACATGAGTCATTACATGGCTCCCACTTCATATAGCAGAAGACTGCCTTATCTGGCATCAGTGGAAGGGGAGACCCTTGGTCCTGTGAAGGCTTGATGCCTCAGAGAAAAGGAATGCTAGACAAGTGAGGCAGGAGTGAGTGAGTAGTTGAGGAAACACCTTCTTAGAGGCAAGGGGGGCTTGGGGAGACCAGGAAAGGAGAACAACATTCAAAACTTAAAATAATTAATAAAAAAACAAAACAATATTTTGTTTGTTGCATAAAAGTTCCACTCACTCACTCATTCTTCCAGGCAGAGTAATATGTGTGCTCACTAACTCGTGGCACTGTGCCTAGTCTAGATTAGATTATTCTGTATTCTTTATCATCTTTCTCATGACATTGAGAGGAAAATGGAGTTTTGAAGCCTCTTAGTTCTATGATGCTAAATGATTTCTTTGACCTGGAATCAAGTTCCTTCCCTTTGGGGATAAACAGTATTTGCTCAAAATAAAACTAAAACATAAATATAGAAAGAGGAATTGATTCTGTTTCTACTTACTGTCCAGAGAAATATATCACCTCCCTTCTCTGACATTGAACCAACAAACACATATCATTGGACTCAAACTCAAATATGTTTTACCTTTATTCAATGATGAAAGTCACAGGGACTAATGCCCTTATGGGGTGGTCCATTACTCTCTAGTTAAACATATTTCAAACCTATGTCAACCTACTCCCAATTCAGCGATTGCCCAAGGCTTTAAGGAAGGGCACAGAGTCCTCAAGAAGTATCAGGATGCTGCCAAGTGGCTGGATAAAAAGATACCAGAAATTCTGAAATGTCAGCATGCTTTGGAGAAATAGCATCTGGTTTCCTTTCACTGGGATACTGAGCATGGTGGAAGATGATTCCACACAAAGCTAGATGATAACCTCGGAATTTGATAGATTTTGGAAAACAAGGATAAACTGATTCCAGTATTCATTAAGAGCAACATGATGAAATAAAAATATATCTAAGTCACTTTCCAGTAGTTTATATATCTGGGGAGAATATTGTTTTGGAGGGGTTTTCAATGCCTAGGACTCATGCTGTTCAAAAGGACATTTATCGGCTGGACATCACAGTGTAACACTGTAAGTTACAGAAATCCATGTAGTACAAGAGAGAGGAGACCCTATTGAGAATGGATCAAATTGGCTCAAACAGGTTCATGAAGTGGAGGAAATTATGGAATTGCTTTAAAAACCATGATCAACAAGATTGAGTTAGAAGTCGAGGTGGGCTGCACATCAACCATGTAGCACTACCAAGAGGAAGAGGTACATAAGAGGGACAGAGAAAGAGGAAAGAAATAGCTAGCAGAATGAGTGCATGGATCGTTTTAACATCATACAAAGTCATACAAATTAAGTCATCGATAAGACAAAAGTTGTCAACAATAATCCCATTTCTATGAGCCAATAAATGTTTCGCAAAGGCCAAAGCTGTTTGAGGGTTTTGAGTCTTACAATTCATCTCTGGAAACAGTGGTTGATAGAAAGGCCTCTGCAACACTCGGCACATTAAAACATCTACAGCTACTTGATATAATCTGAAAAATGTTGTGATAAGGTTGTAATGGCCTTAATATATAATTACTTAATATTACCACACTAATATTCTTTGGCCAACAGATATGCTTGACTTGAACCAATTAGTATAATTTAATAAATGGAGATTATCTCATCCGTCCAATTTCATTAAGTATTTTGAAGGTATTAATGAAATTGTTGTAAAGTGCCCCAGATTCTCTTTGCAATTACATAGGTCCATCAGTCCTAACTTGCAGGTTCCCCAGTTCCTTTTTTTTTCTGAGTATCTCTCTTCAAGTGTTAGTGTTTCTCTTTTTCTCTTTCCGTCAGCTTTTGTTTATTTGGATACTTTTGAGACACTCTTTTAATCAACGTGAATGACAGATAAGGCAAGAGAAAAGATGAGGTACATTCCTCTGACCTCATCCATGAGTAAAAAGCTCATCTTCTGACCCTTCAACTTCACAATCATGATTCTGCTTTTAATATCAGATTAAATTTAAGATGTACAAACATTTAACTCATTCACTTATTCCCATGGTTTATCAAATATCAACCATGTGCCTAGCATGACCTGTAGTTCTACATGTCCAGTTATAAAGTTACAGCCAGTATGAGGAGTGTTTCTAGGCATTGTTTTCTTGCAGCTAACAGTAAAACCAAAAATAAGAAAAAGACCTTATGCTAGGTGGCTAAGACATTCCCTGGAATGTAGAAGGAGCTCAATAAATAGCTCCCGAGTGGCAGAATCAATGTCACTATTAATTATGAATTGTCATACAGCCTAGAAAGAGGCCTAAGACATTGTTTTGTGAGAGAATGCCAGTAGGAAAGGTGTCTCTCAGGAAATGATATATTGAAGCAGATACCAAGAGGCTCTACAAATTTTAGCACTCTGCAGACATTCGAGGTGAAAGAGTTTGGCTCATCTCAGAAAGTGAACAAAGGTCAATCAGATTTAGGACTTAGATTTAGTGAATGTGCAAGTCTTAAGAACTCAATAAAGAACTGGGCAATGCCCAAGTATCATAAAGCCTGAAGGCCAGGATGAGAATTTTGTTGTTATTCTCATTACAATGCAAAGAAGTCATTTAAGTGTTTCAAGCAAGGAGGGAGGGTTTGATGCTGGCAAAGGAAATACATTTAAAATAATTCTACCTGATTTGTTGAAAATAGATCCCATAGAGATCTGTGTAGCATTACAGAGATGAGGTTCTATATATTTGGTAGTACATTGGTTTGCGGAGATTGTTCTGAAAAGAAGCCTCTAAATACGAAAATACATATAGATGGTAGAAGTATCATCACTAGGGTGCAAATGTAAGAAACGGATTAGAGTGACGTGTAGCTTCTAGAAGAGTTCTAGAGACAGCAAGTCCTAAAAAATTAGGAAAGGCTAAAGCCAATAAATAAAGTCTTGTAAATCATTTTATCACATTCAGAGAAAGCTCCATATTAAAGTCACCCCGAACCTTGAAATCTATATTAACTGTATATAACTCCGTTAAGAGTTTTCAAGCATAGTGTGGGTATCAAATCTGCTTTTGCAAAGAGGCACAAAGCTGTTGACATGGATTTTTCATTCAGTGTATAGGGTGCTAACTGGCGTTTACATGGAGGAAAGTCAGGCCATGGTTCAGGAGAACAGGGCCAAGGAAAGACACCTAGCTTAAGAAAGCCTGCATCAGGACCACTGTAGCCAAGGAAGTAAGTCTAAGTCATCATGGAGAATGGCTCCCTTCCAGTCTGCCCTTCAGCACAACAAGGTGCCATATCTTGGTCAAAAGGGGATTCTGTTTCATTTAAATTTTTCAGTACTCTAGGAAGTGAGCTTCTGAAGGAAGCAATGTGGAGCTTAGCTATTCTTATATACAGTTCTTTATCCTCTTGTTTTCACTTATGTGTGGTCTCCCAAAACACATGAATACCTACACAAAATGGTTCGTAGAATGTGAGGTATACAAAGAATTATTTTTGCTCATTCTGGATCTGATGAATGTTAAAAATCTCAGCTCCTCAACCCCAGAAGAGGCCGGCTAATATTAACCTTAACAATAATACAGAAACAAAAGAAAGATTTCCTCCATCACAAAATTTGTGCATGGATTTCAACAGCAACAACAAAAATTTGTGTAGAATTATATAAAGCAGCATGGGTTGGATATCAGCCTGTGTGGACTATCCCACACACAGGTAGATCATGATCCCATGAGCAGCCTGTAACTTCTCTGAGGTTCAGAGACCTTATTTTAAAGCAAGTCTAGACTGGACACTTCCTGCCTGACAACTCTTTTACATTGAACAAGATTTCATAACTATAAACTACTACAAAAAATTCTATTTATATGTTTATTCAAATTCCCTTACACCACTTACACCACTTCTATGATTAGTAACACAGTCATTCTGCGATGGTTGTTGCACACATAACAAGCTGTTTTATGCTATGACTGAACACTAAGTCATTGGATTGTCATAGACTATCCCTATCAACTGTGCTCTCAAATACTGGGTTCTGAATTCTATCCCTCTGGACTCTTGTTTTCTTGTTTTTATTTTTCCCTTTCTATTTTACATTAGAATGCATTTGTATTTAAAAAGCATCATTAATTTACACAGCAAATTTAAACCAAGAAACTCTGGAGTTATTTTCATATATTACTATAGCATCACATAGCATCACATAGGACCAAGGACAAATGCTGTGTTTGACCCATTAAAAGGGGATACATTCTGTCACCTACCTCTGTCACTGTCATAGAGGTATGCGAACTTATCCCATTGGTAGTACTCAATCAAGCTAAGGAGTGCTCCTTTGAGGTCAGGTCGCATCTGGATGACAAATGGATGCGTGCCATCTGTTGGGAAGCTTGGTGTGATGAAGGATACATGCAGTGTCCCACAGAATGATGTGATGGTATTTACAGACTTCTTGTCGTAAAACCCAAAAATCGCATAGACGCCTCTTGAAAACTGGGAGCAGACTAGAAATTGAAAAGACAGAAATGAAAGTCATTTAATCATCATGTAATTACATGGATTGGCCAGAAATGCAATATCCCTTCATGTAAAATACAAAGTCATTAGCAAATCGAAAGAAATAGTAAATTAATATCAATAATGCATCTAGTTTATCGAAATTTATTTACTTAGCATTCAGGTTGATGAATTCAAAAAACTATTAAGGATAAAACATAGCAATTAAGGCTACAAGGAAGGGCATAGATTATTTAACAAGCTTCAAATATATTTAAGTATAATTTAAAAAACCACACGTAAGTCATTAGGTATTTTTAATCTTTTATTTTAATTAAAATACAATTAAAATCCTTCCCTCTTCTAGCAATTCCTATGTCCCTCACCCTCATTTCTGCTCTAATTTTTGGCCTCTTTATCTTTACTTGTCAATGTCACATATATATCAATATATAAATATATATTTCAATATATAATACAACCTTTTTATTTGTTTGTTTGTTTGAGGCTTTTGTTTGTGTTTTACTTTTGTGGTTTGGGTATTTTTGTTGTTGTTTGTTTGTGTCTGTATATTTAATTTCAGGGCTGAGCTCTTTTTTATAGGGTAACTAAACAGTGGGCTCATCCCTGAGACTGGTTAATCCTCTCTCTCTCTCTCAACAGCTATAAGGTGCCTGTAGTTATTTATTTATTTATTTATTTATTTATTTATTTATTTATTTTGTCTACAAGTGGAACCCCACAAGATTTATCCATTTCACTTTAATGTGTCTATTATTGCTGTTAGAAATAACTTGTTCTTATCTAGACAATATATTCTCTCAAAACAGCTCCATTCTTAAGCAAATCCGATTGCTTAAAAGACATTATATGAGCTGGGGAGGAGGTGGCTCAGTTGGTAAAATGTATACCTCCCAAGCAGATAACTGAGTTTGAACCGAAGAACTCATTAAAAAAACAGCTATAGATTCATGCATTAATAAGATTATCACTAGGGATGCGGAAGCATGAGGATCCCTGGAACTCATGAGTCAACTGGCCTGTCCTAATCAGCAATCCCTAGATTCAGTGAGAAAACATGTATCAAGAATAAAGTAGACTGCTATCGTGAGGAACAGCGTCCAAAGCTCCTTTCTGTCTTCTTCATGCACATGCACACCATTAGCAAGGTCACCAGCATGCATGCCTTTAACCAGCACACACATGGATATACTTTTTAAAAAGCTTAAGCAGGTGACCTAAGCCACAGCAGCAGCGGTCGCCATCTTGGTCCGGGACCCGCCGAACTTAGGAAATTAGTCTGAACAGGTGAGAGGGTGCGCCAGAGAACCTGACAGCTTCTGGAACAGGCAGAAGCACAGAGGCGCTGAGGCAGCACCCTGTGTGGGCCAGGGACAGCCGGCCACCTTCCGGACCGGAGGACAGGTGCCCGCCCGGCTGGGGAGGCGGCCTAAGCCACAGCAGCAGCGGTCGCCATCTTGGTCCGAGACCCGCCGAACTTAGGAAATTAGTCTGAACAGGTGAGAGGGTGCGCCAGAGAACCTGACAGCTTCTGGAACAGGCAGAAGCACAGAGGCGCTGAGGCAGCACCCTTTGTGGGCCGGGGACAGCCAGCCACCGTCCGGACCGGAGGACAGGTGCCCGTCCGGCTGGGGAGGTGGCCTAAGCCACAGCAGCAGCGGTCGCCATCTTGGTCCGAGACCCGCCGAACTTAGGAAATTAGTCTGAACAGGTGAGAGGGTGCGCCAGAGAACCTGACAGCTTCTGGAACAGGCAGAAGCACAGAGGCGCTGAGGCAGCACCCTGTGTGGGCCGGGGACAGCCGGCCACCTTCCGGACCGGAGGACAGGTGCCCACCCGGCAGGGGAGGCGGCCTAAGCCACAGCAGCAGCGGTCGCCATCTTGGTCCCGGGACTCCAAGGAACTTAGGAATTTAGTCTGCTTAGGTGAGAGTCTGTACCACCTGGGAACTGCCAAAGCAACACGGTGTCTGAGAAAGGTCCTGTTTTGGGCCTTCTTCTTCGGCCAGGAGGAGGTCCAAATACAAGATATCTGCGCACCTTCCCTGTAAGAGAGCTTGCCAGCAGAGAGTGCTCTGAGCACTGAAACTCAGAGGAGAGAATCTGTCTCCCAGGTCTGCTGATAGACGGTAACAGAATCACCAGAAGAACAATCTCTAAACAGAGTAAACTATAACTACTAACTCCAGAGATTACCAGATGGCAAAAGGTAAACGGAGGAATCTTACTAACAGGAACCAAGACCACTCACCATCACCAGAACCCAGCACACCCACTTCGCCCAGTCCAGGGAACCCCAACACACCTGAGAACCTAGACCTAGATTTAAAAGCATATCTCATGATGATGGTAGAGGACATCAAGAAGGACTTTAATAAATCACTTAAAGAAATACAGGAGAACACTGCTAAAGAGTTACAAGTCCTTAAAGAAAAACAGGAAAACACAATCAAACAGGTAGAAGTCCTTACAGAAAAAGAGGAAAAAACATACAAACAGGTGATGGAAATGAACAAAACCATACTAGACCTAAAAAGGGAAGTAGACACAATAAAGAAAACTCAAAGCGAGGCAACACTAGAGATAGAAACCCTAGGAAAGAAATCTGGAACCATAGATTTGAGCATCAGCAACAGAATACAAGAGATGGAAGAGAGAATCTCAGGTGCAGAAGATTCCATAGAGAACATCGGCACAACAATCAAAGAAAATGGAAAATGCAAAAAGATCCTAACTCAAAATATCCAGGAAATCCAGGACACAATAAGAAGACCAAACGTACGGATAATAGGAGTGGATGAGAATGAAGATTTTCAACTCAAAGGTCCAGCAAACATCTTCAACAAAATTATTGAAGAAAACTTCCCAAATCTAAAGAATGAGATGCATATGAACATACAAGAAGCCTACAGAACTCCAAATAGACTGGACCAGAAAAGAAATTCCTCCCGACACATAATAATCAGAACATCAAATGCACTAAATAAAGATAGAATACTAAAAGCAGTAAGGGAAAAAGGTCAAGTAACATATAAAGGCAAGCCTATCAGAATTACACCAGATTTTTCACCAGAGACTATGAAAGCCAGAAGAGCCTGGACAGATGTTATACAGACACTAAGAGAACACAAACTGCAGCCCAGGCTACTATACCCAGCCAAACTCTCAATTATCATAGAGGGAGAAACCAAAGTATTCCACGACAAAACCAAATTCACGCATTATCTCTCCACGAATCCAGCCCTTCAAAGGATAATAACAGAAAAAAACCAATACAAGAACGGGAACAACGCCCTAGAAAAAACAAGAAGGTAATCCCTCAACAAACCTAAAAGAAGACAGCCACAAGAACAGAATGCCACCTTTAACAACTAAAATAACAGGAAGCAACAATTACTTTTCCTTAATATCTCTTAACATCAATGGTCTCAACTCGCCAATAAAAAGACATAGACTAACAAACTGGCTACACAAACAAGACCCAACATTTTGCTGCTTACAGGAAACTCATCTCAGAGAAAAAGATAGACACTACCTCAGAATGAAAGGCTGGAAAACAATTTTCCAAGCAAATGGTATGAAGAAACAAGCAGGAGTAGCCATCCTAATATCTGATAAGATTGACTTCCAACCCAAAGTCATCAAAAAAGACAAGGAGGGACACTTCATTCTCATCAAAGGTAAAATCCTCCAAGAGGAACTCTCAATTCTGAATATCTATGCTCCAAATACAAGAGCAGCCACATTCACTAAAGAAACTTTAGTAAAGCTCAAAGCACACATTGCGCCTCACACAATAATAGTGGGAGACTTCAACACACCACTTTCACCAATGGACAGATCATGGAAACAGAAACTAAACAGGGACACACTGAAACTAACAGAAGTGATGAAACAAATGGATCTG
Organism: Mus musculus; assembly: GCF_000001635.26. Taxonomy (NCBI): domain Eukaryota; kingdom Metazoa; phylum Chordata; class Mammalia; order Rodentia; family Muridae; genus Mus; species Mus musculus. The sequence goes on from NC_000069.6 coordinate 80,745,118, forward strand.
ACAGATATCTACAGAACATTTTACCCTAAAACAAAAGGATATACCTTCTTCTCAGCACCTCATGGTACCTTCTCCAAAATTGACCACATAATAGGTCACAAATCAGGCCTCAACAGATTCAAAAATATTGAAATTGTCCCATGTATCCTATCAGATCACCATGCACTAAGGCTGATCTTCAATAACAAAATAAATAACAGAAAGCCAACATTCACATGGAAACTGAACAACACTCTTCTCAATGATACCTTGGTCAAGGAAGGAATAAAGAAAGAAATTAAAGACTTTTTAGAGTTTAATGAAAATGAAGCCACAACGTACCCAAACCTTTGGGACACAATGAAAGCATTTCTAAGAGGGAAACTCATAGCTATGAGTGCCTTCAAGAAAAAACGGGAGAGAGCACATACTAGCAGCTTGACAACACATCTAAAAGCTCTAGAAAAAAAGGAAGCAAATTCACCCAAGAGGAGTAGACGGCAGGAAATAATCAAACTCAGGGGTGAAATCAACCAAGTGGAAACAAGAAGAACTATTCAAAGAATTAACCAAACGAGGAGTTGGTTCTTTGAGAAAATCAACAAGATAGATAAACCCTTAGCTACACTCACTAAAGGGCACAGGGACAAAATCCTAATTAACAAAATCAGAAATGAAAAGGGAGACATAACAACAGATCCTGAAGAAATCCAAAACACCATCAGATCCTTCTACAAAAGGCTATACTCAACAAAACTGGAAAACCTGGACGAAATGGACAAATTTCTGGACAGATACCAGGTACCAAAGTTGAATCAGGATCAAGTTGACCTTCTAAACAGTCCCATATCCCCTAAAGAAATAGAAGCAGTTATTAATAGTCTCCCAGCCAAAAAAAGCCCAGGACCAGACGGGTTTAGTGCAGAGTTCTATCAGACCTTCAAAGAAGATCTAACTCCAGTTCTGCACAAACTTTTTCACAAGATAGAAGTAGAAGGTATTCTACCCAACTCATTTTATGAAGCCACTATTACTCTGATACCTAAACCACAGAAAGATCCAACAAAGATAGAGAACTTCAGACCAATTTCTCTTATGAACATCGATGCAAAAATCCTTAATAAAATTCTCGCTAACCGAATCCAAGAACACATTAAAGCAATCATCCATCCTGACCAAGTAGGTTTTATTCCAGGGATGCAGGGATGGTTTAATATACGAAAATCCATCAATGTAATCCATTATATAAACAAACTCAAAGACAAAAACCACATGATCATCTCGTTAGATGCAGAAAAAGCATTTGACAAGATCCAACACCCATTCATGATAAAAGTTCTGGAAAGATCAGGAATTCAAGGCCAATACCTAAACATGATAAAAGCAATCTACAGCAAACCAGTAGCCAACATCAAAGTAAATGGAGAGAAGCTGGAAGCAATCCCACTAAAATCAGGGACTAGACAAGGCTGCCCACTTTCTCCCTACCTTTTCAACATAGTACTTGAAGTATTAGCCAGAGCAATTCGACAACAAAAGGAGATCAAGGGGATACAAATTGGAAAAGAGGAAGTCAAAATATCACTTTTTGCAGATGATATGATAGTATATATAAGTGACCCTAAAAATTCCAACAGAGAACTCCTAAACCTGATAAACAGCTTCGGTGAAGTAGCTGGATATAAAATTAACTCAAACAAGTCAATGGCCTTTCTCTACACAAAGAATAAACAGGCTGAGAAAGAAATTAGGGAAACAACACCCTTCTCAATAGCCACAAATAATATAAAATATCTCGGCGTGACTCTAACGAAGGAAGTGAAAGATCTGTATGATAAAAACTTCAAGTCCCTGAAGAAAGAAATTAAAGAAGATCTCAGAAGATGGAAAGATCTCCCATGCTCATGGATTGGCAGGACCAACATTGTAAAAATGGCTATCTTGCCAAAAGCAATCTACAGATTCAATGCAATCCCCATTAAAATTCCAACTCAATTCTTCAACGAATTAGAAGGAGCAATTTGCAAATTCATCTGGAATAACAAAAAACCGAGGATAGCAAAAACTCTTCTCAAGGATAAAAGAACCTCTGGTGGAATCACCATGCCTGACCTAAAGCTTTACTACAGAGCAATTGTGATAAAAACTGCATGGTACTGGTATAGAGACAGACAAGTGGACCGATGGAATAGAATTGAAGACCCAGAAATGAACCCACACACCTATGGTCACTTGATCTTCGACAAGGGAGCCAAAACCATCCAGTGGAAGAAAGACAGCATTTTCAACAATTGGTGCTGGCACAACTGGTTGTTATCATGTAGAAGAATGCGAATCGATCCATACTTATCTCCTTGTACTAAGGTCAAATCTAAGTGGATCAAGGAACTTCACATAAAACCAGAGACACTGAAACTTATAGAGGAGAAAGTGGGGAAAAGCCTTGAAGATATGGGCACAGGGGAAAAATTCCTGAACAGAACAGCAATGGCTTGTGCTGTAAGATCGAGAATTGACAAATGGGACCTAATGAAACTCCAAAGTTTCTGCAAGGCAAAAGACACTGTCTATAAGACAAAAAGACCACCAACAGACTGGGAAAGGATCTTTACCTATCCTAAATCAGATAGGGGACTAATATCCAACATATATAAAGAACTCAAGAAGGTGGACCTCAGAAAATCAAATAACCCCCTTAAAAAATGGGGCTCAGAACTGAACAAAGAATTCTCACCTGAGGAATACCGAATGGCTGAGAAGCACCTGAAAAAATGTTCAACATCCTTAATCATCAGGGAAATGCAAATCAAAACAACCCTGAGATTCCACCTCACAGCAGTGAGAATGGCTAAGATCAAAAATTCAGGTGACAGCAGATGCTGGCGAGGATGTGGAGAAAGAGGAACACTCCTCCATTGTTGGTGGGATTGCAGGCTTGTACAACCACTCTGGAAATCAGTCTGGCGGTTCCTCAGAAAATTGGACATAGTACTACCGGAGGATCCAGCAATACCTCTCCTGGGCATATATCCAGAAGAAGCCCCAACTGGTAAGAAGGACACATGCTCCACTATGTTCATAGCAGCCTTATTTATAATAGCCAGAAACTGGAAAGAACCCAGATGCCCCTCAACAGAGGAATGGATACAGAAAATGTGGTACATCTACACAATGGAGTACTACTCAGCTATTAAAAAGAATGAATTTATGAAATTCCTAGCCAAATGGATGGACCTGGAGAGCATCATCCTGAGTGAGGTAACACAATCACAAAGGAACTCACACAATATGTACTCACTGATAAGTGGATACTAGCCCAAAACCTAGGATACCCACGATATAAGATACAATTTCCTAAACACATGAAACTCAAGAAAAATGAAGACTGAAGTGTGGACACTATGCCCCTCCTTAGAAGTGGGAACAAAACACCCATGGAAGGAGTTACAGAAACAAAGTTTGGAGCTGAGATGAAAGGATGGACCATGTAGAGACTGCCATATCCAGGGATCCACCCCATAATCAGCATCCAAACGCTGACACCATTGCATATACTAGCAAGATTTTATCGAAAGGACCCAGATGTAGCTGTCTCTTGTGAGACTATGCCGGGGCCTAGCAAACACAGAAGTGGATGCTCACAGTCAGCTAATGGATGGATCACAGGGCTCCCAATGGAGGAGCTAGAGAAAGTACCCAAGGAGCTAAAGGGATCTTCAACCCTATAGGTGGAACAACATTATGAACTAACCAGTACCCCTGAGCTCTTGACTCTAGCTGCATATGTATCAAAAGATGGCCTAGTCGGCCATCACTGGAAAGAGAGGCCCATTGGACACGCAGACTTTGTGTGCCCCGGTACAGGGGAACGCCAGGGCCAAAGGGGGGGAGTGGGTGGGTAGGGGAGTGGGGGTGGGTGGGTAAGGGGGACTTTTGGTATAGCATTGGAAATGTAAATGAGCTAAATACCTAATAAAAAATGGAAAAAAAAAAAAAAAAAAGCTTAAGCAGTATTGTTTTGAAAATTCTTTATATTATCAAAGTGTGTTCCCATTGTTCTAATGTTAACCAAAATACCTGTGAAAAGAAAATATCGCACTTCCTGCCAAACTACAGAGATCTTTCACCAGAGAGGCATCCTGCTTTGTGTTACCCAATCAAGTAGCAATTAAATAAAGTTAGTAAATAAAACTACATCAATTTTCTAAACTTAGTTGCTGATTTTTAACACAAAGCCTAACCTATATGTTCTTCTGCACATAAATAGAATTTTATAAACTATTTTGCAGGACCATTATTTTTAATATAATATGATAGTGTTTGAAAGTCACCATTCCTTCCCCAACCCATTGTCCTCTTCAGGTATTTTTATCTCAGTAAATAGCACATGACTATTCCCTCTGCTTTTGTCATCCTTGAAATTCTATGCTGAGACCCCTATATTCAAATGTTTAGCCATTTCCTCTTCATCCCATCCACCCTGCTTCAGTGATAGAAAATACTTAAATTGTAGATATCATGCTAAGTTTTATGTCATCTCATTTCTTTCTCATGATAACTCTTGAGACAGGAGCTATTAATATTTCCAAAATCCTGTGATAGAAAAAAAAAGCCAAATAGTGGAAATAGCTTATCTAAGTCATATTGATAGTCAGTAGGAGAGGCTATATTCAAATGTAGGCAGTCTGGATTCAGGATCTGCATTCAAAGTAGTGTACAGTATTTTTTAAAACCACAATTAATTGACTAACAAGCAAGTTGTTACTGCACCTACACTAATGGGCCCTCTATTCAGTTTTCTTCAATATAATCTGAATGGTCTTTTGAGACATTAATATGACTATTTGTATTTCTGGGAAGTAAGAGCTATTTGGCCTTGTACTGCACTGTTCTATAGAAATCATCTGTGACAGTCTTCTGGCCATCAACCCAGGTTATTAGATGCTTTTGATGAGTACATAGTATTTCCCAAATGATCCTGGACATACCAGCATCTTCAAAAAGAATTACCTCCATTTGAAGGTAAAACAAACACTACCTTACTTCACTTGTCTCTTTCACAATATTATATAGATATAGACTTGGCTCATCAAAAGAACCTTGCTAAAATAGATGTGGATTCTGATGACAATAATAACAGTAGATGACCAATAAATGATAGCCAACATTTCAATAATTATATATTAACTGATGGATAGTGATATCAGATATTTCTCTGGGTGGTCATTATTTCTAAGAGATTTTCCTTTAAATATTTCTTGGTATTCTACTTACTTCTATCTAATATAAGCCTTCTGGGTTTTTAGAAAACATCTGCGTAATAGATTATTGATATTAACTCTTTTATTTTAAGTCTTATTTGAGATAAGCTGACACTTCAGAGAACCACCAAATAGTTTTTCATACATTCCATGTAACTCTAAAATAAGGTAGTACTATTTTAGTCATGCCCATAGTATTTATTCTCATGTAGGCAAAAAAAAGTAGCCTTTAATATATTTGATAAATGTGTCTGTTTATCATTTAGATGAAAAAGATTGTGACAGTTATGCCTTTTAGGCAAACTATTTTGAGTAAGTGATCTCTTATTTTGTGCATGGATACGTGTGTGCTAACTTGCACATCTTATATTTGAATTGGTTACAATATTTGCTAAATCTTAAATTGATGAAATATGACATTTGAAAAGAGTGGATTGCTATAAAATTCTCCCTGGATCTACTTTATTTGATTTCCTGTGAAAGGTTGGCATGGCATCCAGACACTATGGGAATATCATGCAATATGATTATTTTGATGGAGCTTCTTCTCATTAATGGAATATTTTCTGTGTTGGAAAGAGCAACCCCAGACACACTGGGATGCTTGAAAGGGAAGCCACTGTTTGAACACAAAATCTCAGCAAGGAGCCATAGCTTTCATTTTCCATTAGTCTGAAGTGTGTTGTCAAGAGACCTCTTTGTTTTGCAACCAGCTGGAAGCACTGCTTTTGTCTCAATAAGAAGCATAAATTGTACAAAACTTCTTAAGAAATTACATCTCTTTAAACCTAGAAACATTTTTTTCTAGGTAATTATTTTATAGCAATGACCTTCGTCTCTTTACAAACCTTGGCCACCCTCAACCCTATCTATCACATATATCTTTCATGGCATATAAGGACTTTCTTTTTTTCTAGTGTACCCAAATTTTTGATATTTTTCTCTTAATATCCACAAAACTGCTCAGTCACAGTCCCTAACCCTATATGGTACGAGTGTCACTGGGATCTGTGAGAAAGCATCTTAGCTGAAGTACTGTTTCTAAGTTCTAAATGACAGCCTGAGAAGGGGAAACTTAATGACAATAACACAAAGTCAAACACAGTGCTACTCTGGGGAAACGGCAGAATCAGATTGCAGAAGGACTTAGACATTTGGGTGTGAGACACACAAGAGCCTTAGGTATTTGATACAAAAGCTCTATTTTCACTCTTGTTATGTGCTTGTAATGGAAGGCTGTGGTAGAACTGAGTTCAATCAATAGAAGCAAATGAGCAGAGAGAGATAAAGAAAGGACCCGTACAATCTATAACCCGCAAGAACATGCCCACAGTGACCGATTTTCCCCATCTATGTGTTAACTTCCACTCTCTACCATTTTCCTAAAAAACACCAAAAACTAGAGAGTGTGCATTGCCCACTCAGATTTTAACATTTTGCCCTGGCTTCCAAAGGCTTCCACCCATCTCAGAATGAATTGTCTATCTCTGAGAGTCAGCATTATTTTAGCCATTACGGACTTGGCTTAAAGACCAAATGCAAAGTCTTTTCTGAGACACAAACAAAACTCTTACCTATGAACCAATATGAAGTCAAATGGACAGTTATGTATTTCTAAAATGCAAATAATAAAAAAATCTCAATTCTAAAGTGAAGTAACAGGGAGTAAGAAGGAAGGATAGAACAAAAGAAAACAAATGAAACTAATGACAAAAAAATTAAATCTAACAGGGAAGACACTAAATTCTTTCGCTCTGTATAGCACCCAAGATTCATAGTGTTGGGATCAGGTGGTTCTGGCCTTGTGATAGAGAAACTGTAGCACCCTGGAAGCTCACCACGTTTTTCTATAAAGAGTTGAAAAGACAGGCAGGTTTATTGGATGCAGCTGAATACGGAGGTAGGGTCATAAGAGATAAGTAAAGAGGCAGGGTTTACAGTATACAGATGTATAAAGTAGTCAGGTTTAGCTAATCTTGGTAGGAGTAGTCTCTGTAAGAGAGCAGTTTTCAGGGTGTAAAAATCTAGGAGGAAACGTGATGATGGATATTTTCTGTATAAACTATTAATATCCACATTTGGACCCCAAGTAAAGCTTTGTCATTTCTTTCTGAGCCTCACCGCAGTAGCAGAATCTTTGCCCATTACCTCTGTATCTGAGGCTAGAGTCTTCACATGACCATACCCATGTCAATAGCACACATTCATTCAAGAATTCATTAACACCAGGCTTCCTCTTTTCAACATATCTTGCCATCTGTTATATCTATAAAACTAGCATCATGTGGATAACATCAAGGCCTGCTTTCTTTTTAAGCAACAGCCTCTCTTCCTTGAACCGTGGCCATAGCATCCTCTGAGTTTCTTAGGTTTCTTCATATGAAGAAATATTTTCCCCAGCAACCCTGTGTAACCAGAGCACTACAGAGCACTTTTAAGCAGGTACATCTTTTATAAGCTCAGTCCTGACTTTAAAGTGGTTGTATTTATTCTTAAGATATTCTTAAGGTATCTTTTCTTCTTCCCTCTTGAAAGTCATTACCTTACTTTTTAATGGTACTAATCTTATTAATAAGTACATCTTGCTTGGCCTCAAGTTGACTGTCAAAATGGTGCTTTTCCAAAACTTTCCGGAACTACTCCTTGTTTGCAATTCTCATTTTAAACTTGTCTAAAAGATGTTCTTACTAACAATGCCACAGCCAAGATACTGAACTGTCTTAAATATTCCTTCACTAGCTTAAACTCTACTGCCCATGAGGTCTCAGGTAACTGATAGCAGGTGGAGATAATCATCACTGTAGAGGTAGTCCTGTTCTCCAGTTGGATCTTGATCCATCAATTAAGATGCTAGCAGACAATGAGCTAGAAGAATAGGTGAGACTTCCAGGTCTTCGCAAGTGATCTAGCAAATGCAGGAGAGAGAGAGAGGAAAGATGTTTCTCACCATGTTTTCGAGATAGACAAGCTAACCAAGCCATGTGAGATCTTGAGCAGCATGGCCAGGTAACTGAGCAACTGAACCTAGGGCAAGTTGAGAAGTGATGAGCTAAGAGTATTGGGAAGTGCACGTTAGCCATGGTAGATTGAAAGTGACCAGCACTTGAGCCAATAAGGCAGGTTGAAACTGATCAGTGTGTGTATCTGTGTTTTTCATTTGCGGATCCAGTATTCTCTGGGCAGGGGCTGATAGTGCGAACTATTCCTGAAACATTAAGGTGGGCTACCAAAAGGTCCATGCACCACATCACCATAACAAAACACAAATAGCCTTTATTCCTATTCTCGTTAAAGTATTTCTTTCTGTTTGCATCTTTATGAGTTCATTCTTAGCTGTCCATATTCTTGACTTTTGAGCTCACACTAGAATCACTCAGTCAATTCTACTTTAGGCTTTGACTAGTACTAATTAATCTCCATACATTTTCAAATCCTTCTCATATGCCTATCTCCAAAATTTCAGAACTACATTTTAGGTTTATTGAAAGCAATGACCCCACTTTTAGCACAAGCTTTCTGTATTACTTGGAATTAGTAATAAGCTTTTCATCACCATGGAAACATATGACACAATCAATGTAATGGATAAAAATAACTTATAGCTTTCAGTCTTCGAGGTTTTATCCACTCTTCATTCTGGGCACTTAGTTATGCATAGGATCATGGCTATACAAATATGTGGCAGAAGATTCTGGCCTTGTAGCAGAGAAGAAGCAAAGAGATACAAACAGGCAGCCAACCTCCATTGCCATACCCAGAATGAGCACCTTAGTTAAGTGACACCACGGCATCTGGATTCCTAGCACTTCTCTAAACAATTCTGCTAGAAGGGAACCGAATATTCAAATTATAAACCTGTAAGAACATTTCATACTGAAATTGTAACCAGCATGAGGAGTGTAGAAGCCTATTGACACATTAAACTCTAAAACTGAGGTATTTTGAATCAATTTAAAATGTGATTATTTATTTCATTTTCATCTCTATATTTTATTGCTTGAGGATGCTTTCAAAAGGTAAAGCTACCTCCCTGCATCATGTCTTCTAAAGGAAGAAGGCTTAGAAGTCCTAGAGTATTCAAAACAGTGTGTTATTAACTCTGAGAAAAATGCAAAAGGAGCTTTCTAAAATGAGATAAAAAAATCAGAATTCTGTTTAGTCATCTATATAGACAGAGGACAGTTTCAGCTCCAGCTTCGTGGTCTGGACAGTTACAGTTTTACACAGTGTTGTAAGTTTTTGAATGAATATCCTGATTAACATAAGGAGGTCATGTATGACTTGAGGCTTAAAAATGATTGCAAAGGAGTTATTGAAGATATTCTTGTTGAGTTCTACTTGAGTTAAATATTTAATAACAACTTTGAGAAACTCAGCAAAGTCAAGTCCTTTCATAAGACGTTTTAGGTCACACTACAGAAGTCATAATCTCCTGGGTGTGAGTAACTTGCTGATCATTTCACTTTTTATTACAAGCACGGAAGATCTAGGCTGGAAACACTGCTGATGGGGCATCCGACACTCCTTCCCTCTTGGGTCATTCTGCTCATTGGTGCTGCTAATGTGGCATTCACGATACAGTCTGGGAGACTTCACACAGTTATTTACTGGAAGGGGAAAAGAGCTGAGTAGGATTTAGTTTTGTTTTCTATTTTTACATCTATATGTTAATATTTACTCTAATAAAATGGTGTGAGCTGCTTCATAAGTAGGAAGCCCAATTTGCAGCTTGTAGTCTGGTCATCTTTCTCCTCTTTCAGTTTATGCTCTTTACTGCAGGTCTTCCTAAAACATACTACCTGAAAGGCATTCTCTGACAATTTGTCTCCTAATTTGTCCTTCCATTTCACTTTTAGGGTTTTTTATCCTTATTAGCAAGATCCAATTCAAAATTTCATGTAAATCTTCCTAAATCTCTATCACCCCAGTTATTTCTTTGTTTATCCCTCTTCACATACCCAGTAAATGCACAATATTAAATACCATATATACTATTAATGTTTTTATAGGTCCATGTTTATATTATAGTTTCTTTTTTCTCAAACAAGTGGTAGTTAAAATTATTTCAACAAATCAGGAGAGTAAACTTTATAGAATTAAAAAAATAAAAGAAATATATGAAACCATTGTTTTACAGTATCTAAGTCACATAATTTATTCTTAAGAGGTTAAAGACATAGAGAAATTATTTAGTATCCAAGGATGTACTAGCAATGACTGTAGGCACAAAAAATAAAAATTCTAATTATTCGAGCAATTTGTATTTTAATCTAAATTTGAGCTTGGAGAGACAACTTACTCTGTTCTGTCTCAGCCTAAGGATAGCAATATTACCCATATCATCATAAGTTATAAAGGCATAACAACACACACACACATTCTCAGCAGTGTCAGCAGCTATATAACCATACGAAAACATCTGGTTTCCACCGTACTTTCCACATTGTAACTAATGCTAATCTTAGCTAACTATCAATTATGCACCAAAAGTTTGTTTATATATTTCTTTAGTTTGAATTTATCGCTTCCACAAGACAGTGTTCACGAGCTGAAAATCGAACTCATTTTCTTAAGCCAAAAGATGTAAGGATATTCTCATCTTTGGTACCAAGAATACAAGTGTTCAGCAAGTACTATCCATTTGACCTCTCCAATCTGTATTCCTTAGCTCTGCTGACAGTGCCTAATAGAGTCTCTTAAGCACTTATTGACTAAATTCCTGCAATAACTTCTCAAACAGCATCCTCTGTAATACATCTCTTCGCTATCGCAGCAGAAATCACCCTCTTGCTCAAAAGCTGCCTATGTGGTCCAGCTGCTGAGTAAAGAAGAGTTGCTCTAGTTTATCAGTTCTTTGTGATCTGAATCACATGCATGTGTTTATCATTTGTGATTCTAAAGGCATGACTGTGTGGTAGCCAGAGTTACTGCTTCTCGGCTTTCTCCTTGCAGTGATCCAACTGAGGAGTGAATCAGATCCATTTCTGTGTACAAGCCTCACAAGAGAGCACAGCACACAGCAAGCATGCAATAAATAAATGAATGGCACTTAGTAAGATGGCAATTCTTCCACGAAGAGAATCCTGTTTATGATCAAGTGAATGCCACCTTCCCTGGCTGTATCTGTGCCCTTGTCATTCTCTCTTCACCCCATCTTCAGCTTACTTCAGTTACAGTACCTTTGTCAGGGTGTCTTGTCAATTTCCAAACTTCTTAAACAAAGGGCTCAGTACGACAATAAAACCAAAGTGGGGAATTAGAAGCCAGAGCCAACTTTCACTGACCACCTGGTAGGAAAACGGCTGATCCTGAACCTCAGTTCCTAATTCAGTAACTTGGGATGCCTATCTTGTCTATTTACTTCACCGGGATGCTTTAGTGTTTGTGTTATTAAAACTATAGAACATAATCAGGAAAATATTAATGATTAGGCAAGTGTGCTTTTAACAATAAATCAAATGTTCATAGTTTTTGTTTCTTCTGCAATAGCCAAATCAGGAATTTTGTACTATTTATTACTTGATGAATATTTGATCAGAGCCAAATAGTTAATAAAATAAATGGCAGGATCTTACAGTCAAGCTTCATTTTTGTTGGTGTTCAAACCTTTTGGAAAGCAACACTTCACTCCTGAATTGCTACTTTCAGGATCTCTGGCTTTCTCTTAAAATCCTCATGAAACATGGTCAGTTTTTATTGAAGCAGAAAAGGAAAACAAAAACAAAAACAAAACAAAAAACCACTCTGAAATACATGTAGTATCAAATGGAGTTACTATTTGCCAATTTTTTTTGTACAGCAGATTTTACACTCTGAATGAAGAGGTTAAAGCATGACAAGTTTTACAATGAAGGAATGACACCTCTGTGAAAAAAGGTGCCCCTCTCTCTGCATTATGTGTGCATCAAGCCTTGAAGTTTGTAATAAATGACATTTATCCCTTTAGCATATATTAGTAGTATGTTGTACATACATTTTTTAAAAAATTCATGTGATTTTTAGGAGAATTTTAGGAACTGAACCATGGTTCCATTATTTATGAAAATTGTTGGTCAGTACAGTTTTCTATGTTATTGATGAAATTAAGTGAAAATGAAACATCCCCTTTTCTTTTCATTTTTTAAAAAATTAGATATTTTCTTTATTTACATTTCAAATGCTATGCCCTTTCTTAATTTCCCCTCTGAAAATGCCCTATTCCTTCCCCCCTCCTCCTGCTCACCAATACACTCACTCCTGCTTCCTGGCCCTGGAATTCCCTATACTGGGGCATAGAACCTTCACAGGACCAAGGGCCTCTCCTCCCATTGATGATCCGATTAGGCCATCCTCTGCTACATATTCAGCTAGAGCCATGAGTATGACCATGTGTTTTCTTTGATTGGTTGTTTAGTCCCAGGGAGCTCTGGGAGTACTGGTTAGTTCTTATTGTTTTTCTTCCTATGGGGATGCAAACCTCTTCAGTTCTTTGGGTACTTTCTCTAGCTCCTTCATTGGGGCCCTGTGTTCCATACAATGGATGGCTGTGAGCATCCACTTCTGTATTTGCCAGGCCCTGGCAGAGCCTCTCATGAAACAGCTATATCAGGTTCCTGTCAGCAAGCTCTTGTTGGCGTCCACAACAGTGTCTGGTTTTGGTGTTTGTATATGAAATGGATCCCCAGGTGGGACAGTCTCTGGATGGTCATTCCTTCAGTCTCTGCTCTGAACTTTGTCTCTGTAATTCCTTCCATGGGTATTTTGTTCCCCCTTTCTAAGAAGGATCAAAGTATCCACACTTTTGTCTTCCTTCTTCCTGAGTTTCATGTGTTTTGCAAATTGTATCTTGGGTACTCTGAGTTTCTGGGTTAATATCACTTATCCCTGAGTACATATCATGTTTGTTCTTTTGTGATTGGGTTACCTCACTTTGGATGACACCCTCCAGATCCATCCATTTGTCTAAGAATTTCATAAATTCATTGTTTTTAATAGCTGCATGGTACTCCATTGTGTAAATGTACCACATTTTCTGTATCCATTCTTCTGTTGAGTAACATCTGAGTTCTTTCTAGCTTCTGGCTATTATAAATAAGGCTGTTATGAATAGAACTTTTTAAAGTTTACATAGCTACTGGAGGACTTTTTTCTTTCCCATCTGTGGATTAAAGGGCACCCACTCATGAAATGGTGGTTTCACACCTACACAAATCTCTCCAAAATGCCTGTGATCACTGCATAACTAGTGAACAAAATACTAAATGGCTCTGAGACAATGTGCGGCATAATAAGCACCCCCGAGTGACAGTCTCTATAAATTGCCTCACTAATGTTTAACCTATAGCCATGACACCCATCTATATAGTGACAAATTGTCTCTCCTTTGCATACATTTTTCACAGGAATAGTTAATGTGCTGCAACATTATCTCTCAGCTGTAGAAGGCTGTGAAGTAGTGAGAATGCATTTGTCTTTCTCTCTAGCAAATATCTGTCCTTCCTGACTTTCATGCTAAGCAGTCTGAGTGAGGTTAAATGTCCTGGGTTTATTGCTGTGGCCTTTATTATGTGCCACTTTAAAAATCTATAACATTTATTTTTGCATCATCCTTCATCTAACATGGCAGGCAATAATGGGATTAGCAGTAATGGGCAATAACTCTAATGTAAATTTTAATGATGGGACCTGGACATGGAAGTGAAGGGGAATTACTTTCGTTTACAGAAGATGCTTTTTCACAACAGATGGTTGTATTCTTCTTCTTGGCCATGGATTTCCTTGTCACACACACTGGTTTTGACCTCTGAAGTCTTGCCAGCCTCGGACTCTAGATGAGGTCTAGATCTCTGTGCGCTGGTGTAGTATGAGTGTTATATATAGTATGCCAGGTTAAGTGATTGCCCATAGGCTTGGCTTCACATCTTACCAAGCCAAGAGCCAGTGGTGTGTTCCTGGCAAGCGGCAGAATTAAAAGGGCTCAATGTTCTGAAGGGCCCCAACTAGCTTAGATATGATTATAAAAGGCCAAAGGTGCAACAGATACATTCTAGAAAATGTCCAGTGAGTTATGAGCTTTCTATATCATATATTTTTCACATAAAACCCATGTGACTTATGATCTACTTGAAGGGACTTAGTCTACCATTCTCTGTATGTTTAATTAGTCTTACATTCATCATTCCTTTATATTTCTTCACTGCCCTCTTCTGGTTTCTCCTAAATCACCATATTCTGAATGTCTTGGCCTTGAAACTCTATACACTTACTAGATTTATCTATCCACATTTTATACTATTACAAAGTTGTTGTCAAGTTTCTTAAATGTTCTATTTTAGATGTGCTGCTTAGGAAATCTGTGCATTGTCCAAACACAAAGGGAACCCTAGAGATGTTGCTGAAACCCTCATCATCTAGAACAAGTTTTTGTTTGATTTATTTATATATTTTTTTCATTTATAATGTGTTTAAAACAAATCCAGCTCTTATTTCCTCCCTTCCACTTCTTGTATTCCCTATCACCGCCACCACCATTCTTCCCGACTTAATATAAGTTTGTTGTTGTTGTTTTTCGTTTTGTTTTATTTTTATTTTCTCTTTTTAAACCCGGACACTTCACTTAATCCGGCCTCCATGCATGGGTGTAGAACCAATTGCTGGAACATAGATGACTTTTGAGAAATAATTTTTTATTTTGTATGCATTTTGTATTTCTTAAAAGAAACATATTTTAAAGGCATGCCATCAATGTGTTATTGAGGCAATAAAAGTTGAGTGAGAATTTGAATAACTATCTGACATACTTGATCAATGTACGTAATTAAATCCTTCTATACAGCCCATAATTCTTCCTTTCCAATAGTAGATTGGTTTTTAAAAGCTCATATTTTATTGACGACTGCTCAATTCACTACCACATTGCCCAAAGTGTGTGGAAATATGGAAGATAATATAATAAAGGTCACATAATATCAATATTTAGTCATTATTGATATGACTCCAAAATTATTCATACCCTATTTTCACAATACTACTGTAGATAATATAAGAAAAGAAAAAATAATCATCTAGACAATATTTCTCCATTATTAAAGTAGATCAAAGCTATTTAAAGGGTTGGAATAAAGAGAATAGTCAAAGAATTAAGAAAAGGAAATAAAAATCTCTGTCAGTATGGCAAATAGCCATTTCTATGAAAGATAAGGCTCAAGAAGCTAAAACTGAGCAGATGCAAGCTAATTGCAAGGGGAAATATTAATAATATATATTCTGACTCATATATCTCAAGTTATTTCAGTTTCATGTGATCACTGAACAAAGGCACACGTGAAGTCAGTTAAAGCCATTATTTCAGATATCTAAATGAAAGTGTGTCTGGTTCTAAAGAAATTGTATAATTCTAGATATAAATCACAGAGAAAATTGTAAAGTTGGCAATTTAAGAGTGTCCAAATTGAATGCAACTGGTGAAAGTTGGAGGCAGGAACAAAAGTTCACACTGAAACCCTTTACTTTAGTTTCCTGCCTCCTTCAAGCTGTGCAATAGCTGCCAAGCCCACAAAGAAAATATAAAAATAAACAGCTCTGACATAGGTAAGGATTCTAATAAGTCCTCAAAGAATGAAAAATGTGTCTGGTTTTAATTTTTTAAGAGCAAAATTATGGTGTAGTCCATATTTTAGATAGAATGACAACAGATCTTTAATCAACAAGAACAAAATAAAGTAAATCCTAATGGCCAAGCTAGAGGTGATAAGCTGTGTCATTTGGACCAATATGTGAAGTAAATGCTAGTCTATCCCTAGGAAATTATTTTCTGGAAATACTTTACAATTAAAAAGAAAATAGCAAAAATGAAGTCCCATGAGTGTTGATGAAGTAGGATGTCAAACACAAGAGCAATATCAATGAGGATGAAGTTTTGATAATTTGGAAACAATTAATCAAATACATCTTATACTTTAGAAATTTTTAATCATAAAATAATTATCAATTTTAAAGGAATTTTCCAAGTTATTTAAGAACTTATATAGTATTTTCAGATAGTGAACTTTCTCTTATGATATGCGTTGGTGAAATGGTATGTATTAGTTATGTGTATATATATATATATATATATATATATATATATATATATATATATATACTCTTTAACTTCACGAAATAAAAATGTTTTGGAAACTGGCATACTGAATCTAATGTCTGCATAAGCATTATTCTAAAAAGTAGTGTCAATAGTTAATCTTTGTCCTGGAAGCTGTTGAAAGGTTTATCTATAATAATTTAGTACTTCTTGCAACCAACACTCAAAATGTTGAATAACCTTCCCAAGTTAACATGGAAAATGTTAATGAGGGTAGAAGTTTATATCAACATTCTGAAACTATCTCAATAATGTCACATAAGAACATCGGGAAAACATTTCGATAGATTGGCAAAATGAATTCTGGATTAGTGATAAGATATCCTAAATCAAAGATACATTATGAGAACATATGCTTACAAGACTATCTTCTTAATATGTAGACCTATTATTTGAGTATATGTGTATATACTCACACACTCACATGCAAGCATACACACACACACACACACACACACACACATACACATGAGTGCGCGCGTGCACACACACACACACAAATATACACTCACTATTACAACCCTACAATAGGAGCATAGAATAACTGGCCTGGTAGATTTTACCTTTGCTGTGACCTCTCACTAATAAGTCACTGGAAAGGTTAAGTTATCATTTGGTTCATCTGTGTATAATTACATATCTAGGGCATTTTAAAAACCTTGAATCTTGGTCTCTTGCTGCAGCAAAATATATGGGAGCAGCAGAAACACTGACTCTACTGAGAATCCACAAATAGTAAGAAAAAGACATACTGTACATGGTGGGAATTGCAGCTAGATAGGCCCAGGCTGAAAACAAAAGGCGTAGAAAGTCTGTAGACCACAAACCATTGAGCAGCAAAAGTGTACAGAAATTTCCTATAAGCCTAGATGGGAGGATTTCCTCACCTCACTCTGTCTCCTCTGAGGTCCTCTCCTGATATGAAGGAAGAGCGATGTACAAAACAATGTCTAATCAAAAGCTGACACAGGCGTTTCACAAAGGTGCCATTGGACAGTATATCTTTAAGTGGGTGCTCCTACCATCAATGAGATTGCCAAATTCCACCTGTTTGTCCTGAGATGTCATAGAAATTGCATGTATGGTTAATGAAAATAAAACACACCTAGTGGCAAAAACAAAATAAAACAAAACAAAATAAACAAAAACTTGTATTTCACTGACATATTATGTTGCGGGGACATAATAAAAAGAATGGAAGTTTCTGCACCACACCCAGCTACTCTCTGAACGACAGTCTTGCTGCCTCTAGCTAGCCCTAGTCTGCAGACTTCCCTTCTCCAGTTTGCCTGCCTCAGAGCCTCCTGTACCTTCTCAGCCATAAACCCACTGTGGTCAGTGGTCCCAAATTCCAGTAACCCAGTAAATCAAAACTCTAGAACCTTATAATTAATCAGTCAGATTTATATATCAATAAATTCTCAATTCACAAGATGCCCACGAAATAATCTCCAATTGATAGTGATACAAGCTGCCCAACTAGATTAGACAAGTTGTCCCAATTATTTTATCCTCTTATGATATTTGTATCTACCTGTGGCTATTTAAAGCCACGTGGAATCTGGATCGTCTTCCTCTCCTTTCATCTTCTCTCTTCCTTCTGTGTAGCTCCCAGTCTCTCCCTCTTAGCAAGATTTGCATAATTCAGATGGAACTTTGCACCAAATGAGTTATCACAGCTGAGAATGAATTTGATTTAATTAATTTAAGTAACATTGGTATATTTTAAAACCAATGTTATATATAATACTTTAAAATACCATGTCAAGGTAACTTCTTTGGGATTTCTCATATTCATTGTAAACCTAAACTCTTATTAGTCATTTGGTAAGTAGATGTGACTCTAGTGAAGAAAGTAGACCCCCATCTCTTCTCTTAGACCTGAGCTTGCAAATTGATTGACAAAGTTAGATGAATCCAATCTTTATTCTATGAACTACAATCAGTAACTTCTAGAACTTTAAACAGAAACCCCTGTGAGTGATTCTTATGATACAAACGGAGAGAGATTTTTTGAAAGATATTGCAAATGGAAAAGAATGCTTTAAATACAAAGGGAAAGTGAATTCTAGATGTCCTATCACCAAGGTCTAATATCTCACAATTTAAAAAGCCAATTTAAAATTTTTGGGCATGTGTTTTGGGAACCAAACCAAGGGCCATGTGTCGGGAAGGAAAGTGCTCTACCAAGGAGCTACATCCGAGCTTTAGTTTTCTAGAGTGAAGGTATGACAATATAAACTTGGCTGACTTTTCACCTCCAGCCTTTCTGACTGAGCCTCCTGAGTATACTACCATGTCACATTCAATTTCTAAAAATTTATATAAAATATTTTCAGTATTGTTTCCCTGGCATATATCTGAGGTTGCAATAGAGGTTACTTTAGATTCATGTAATGCATATGCAAATTAATAATACTGGTGACCTAGTTTGCCTCATTTTCATTTTGTGAAATGAGTGTAGTTTCATGAGAGTCGTAGCTCAGGCATGTTTTCTGGACCTGGGCCACTGATAGTGCTTGGTGAGTGTTGCTAGAAATAGCTTAAATGGTGCTCCTACACAGGCATATG
Organism: Mus musculus; assembly: GCF_000001635.26. Taxonomy (NCBI): domain Eukaryota; kingdom Metazoa; phylum Chordata; class Mammalia; order Rodentia; family Muridae; genus Mus; species Mus musculus. The sequence continues at coordinate 80,764,048 of NC_000069.6, forward strand.
GGGGGAGGGAAAGACTAATAGGTATGTTTGGATACCAGTAAGTTTTCAACACCATATTCTTTGCTGTTAAAATAGAGGCTACCAAACTAAAATCCTAGCAGAGAATGAAGCCATGTCTTGTCATCTTCTCGGATGCAAATGCCATGTTGTAGCCCGCTGTTCTTTTCCTAGTCTGTAGCAGCTCTTTATCAAGCATCTACCAAGTCTTACTTGTCCCTTGTAAATCCACATTGCCATTCTCTGATACTTCAATTCTCATTTCCCAATCCTTCTTACTCCTCACCACTGCACTCCTTACTTGCCTTGCTTAATCCTGAGTACTTTTCTGTGTAGAATTTTAATTTAATGTTTCTACTCTTTACAACTTAAGACAAAAGTAGGTACTGATTAACCTTAGTGTCTGGGCAAGTGGTTACAAATCCAGGTTCCACCTGGTGCGCACATTCCTTTTATGTGGACTCTGCTTTACCAAGTGACTGAAGATCCTAAGTATTGGGTAATGAGCCTCCAACACCACCAACAATGGACAAGAGATGGGAAATTATCATGGCAACTGTCAAGAAGAGTTGAAGAGTGATAAATAGTTAAAGGAAAACAGGAAGACATTAGACACCTGCTATTGGCCCCTAAAAAGATGGAAAGCAAACATGCTATAAATTGGAGATTGAAAATGTATACAGAAATCCTGTTTCTCTAGCTAAGTAGATTTGTAAGTAATTCGCAAAAAGTGTCAGCTTGTGTCTTTCAAATATTTAAGAGAGGACACACACACACACACACAAAGGTGAGTTATGCAGTACTCAAATAAACTTTAGAAAAAAATGAATTTATGAAATTTCTAGGCAAATGGATGGACCTGGAGGGCATCATCCTGAGTGAGGTAATGCAATCACAAAAGAACTCACACACACAATATGTACTCACTGATAAGTGGATATTAGCCCAGAAACTTAGAATACCCAAGATAAAGATACAATTTGCAAAACACAGGAAACTCAAGATGAACGAAGACCAAAGTGTGGACACTTTGCCCCTTCTTAGAATTGGGAACAAAACACCCATAGAAGGAGTTACAGAGACAAAGTTTGGGACTGAGTCGAAAGGATGGACCATCTAGAAACTGCCATATCCAGGGATCCATCCCATAATCAGCTTCTAAACGCTGACACCATTGCATACACTAGCAAGATTTTGCTGAAAGGACCCAGATATAGCTGTTTCTTGTGAGACTATGCCAGGGCCTAGCAAACACAGAAGTGGATGCTCACAGTCAGCTATTGGATGGATCACAGGGCCCCCAATGGAGGAGCTAGAGAAAGTAACCAAGGAGCTAAAGGGATCTGCAACCCTATAGGTGGAACAACAATATGAACTAACCAGTACCCCTTAGAGCTCGTGTCTCTAGCTGCATATGTATCAGAAGATGGCCTAGTCAGCCATCAGTGGAAAGAGAGGTCCATTGGTCATGCAAACTTTATATGCCTCAGTACAGGGGAATGTCAGGGCCAAGAAGTGGGAGTGGGTGGGTGGGGGAGTGGGTGGGGGAGCATGTGGGGGACTTTTGGGATAGCACTGGAAATGTAAATGAAATAAATACCTAATAAAAATTTTTGAAAAACAAAGAAAGAAAGGTTGGGAACGTTGAACTTTATATAAAGCAAACTGCTTCCCATGCCTAGGGTAGGTCTCTGACACTAAGAAATGGTGTGAAGAAGAGGACCCAGATACAGTTCCTAGTACACATATCTGGCAGCTCTCAGTACCTGGACCTCCAATTCTAGGGAATTCAATGCCCTTTTCAGGTCTCTAACTCGTAACTAATAGCAACACATAACTCTATAACTAGTAACTACAGGCATGTTATGCATAAAAAATGCAACTAATCGCATACACTTTTTTTTTAAAGATTAACTGACTACACACACACACACACCAGGACCTCTAGTTTTTTATGTTAATGTATTCATCTAGTCTTATCCAATAGTATATTAAAATCTTCTGCTTTATAACATGTTTAGAAGTCAGGTGAGAAGTCACTGCCTCTCAAATTGATTTAATAATTTGGATAAAATTCTGGATATGTCACTCTATAAAATCTTTAGAATCATTTTGTCACTATATCCCAAATAAATTGTTAAAAATTTGGTGGAATTATATTAAATCTACAGAACAAGATGGGAAGAATAATATTAAGTCTTGCTATCCTCAAATGTGTCTCTTTCTCCAGTTATTTCTTTGTTCTGTGATTTATATTACCAAAATTGTAGTAATTTCCCTCAAACAGATATTATACAATTATATTACATTTATGCATATGTTTCATTTTGAAATGTACTTCAATTTTAGCTACAAATTTCACTTATCCCTCTTACTTGTTTCTTCTGCTCTGCATTTAAACCTCAATGTTTCATACATGCATTTTATTGTCATTTATCTGCTCCAAGACTTTCTGGCCATTCATTTAGGTGCTGTGTGTAGATAATCGTGTCATATGAAAATGAATACATTTAAATTTCTTCCTTCCCTTTCTGTAGACTTTTAGCTGTCTCACTTTATTAGGTATAACTTCAAGGAGGATGGTGAACATCATTTGGAGAAGACACCTTTGCTGGTTCTTGGCCTTAGTGAGAAGGCATCTGTCTTCTAATGTAATTTTTCCTGCAGTGTTATGTAGACATGCATTATCTAATTCAAGTGATCACTTTCTCATATGAATTTATTTAGAGTTTTGTGATGAATGAGTGTTGAATTCTGATGAAAGCTCTTTTCTTTATGTATATTACCGTGCAATTCTTCTGTAGCTTAATTATATGAAGAATTGTTTCAATTGATTTTTTTATGGTGAACAGGATTTTTCTACAACTCTGTTATTGCCATTACATGTTTATAAATTATTGTATCCATTTGCATTTGTTTTGCAGAATTATTGTAGTTATGTTAATGAGACTGTCTTTTCTTGTAATCTATTTGACTATACTTGAACTAGGAAATTCTGATCGCATATAATGGATTAAATATCCCAACACCTTTCCTTCTTTTGAAATAGGTATTTGAAGGTTGGTAAATGTTCCTTCTTAAGAACAGTAAGGAGTTGTTCTGGTTTACTTTCTATTGCAGTGATAAAAATATAACCAAAAGCAGCATGGGGAGGAAGGTATTTATCTTTCCAACTCACTCTCAAGCTCCAAGACAGAGCCTATGGAGGAAGGCAGAGCCTATAGAGGATTGCTGCTTACTGGCTTCCTGCTCATGCTTGCTCATCCTGCTTTCTTAACACCTTCTAGGCCCACCTACCCAAGGATGGCACTCCCCACAGTGGTATGGAGACTCCCAGAACCATCAACCAAGAAAATGCTCCGCAGGTTTGTCTACAGGCCAACCCTATTGAGACATTCTCTCAATGGAGGTCACTCTTCCCAGATGACCCTAGATTACGTTAAGTTGATAAAAAAATCTTACCAAAAATAAAGTATTATTTATTTCTTAATATATTCATGCCTATATCACTATGTAATCATGTATGTGTTCAGGAAAAATACTCTTTTATATAAAGTTGTCTGTATCTGACATTAACATGGCTTCTCTCTTGCTTAGCAGAGTGTGCTGTGTCTTTCCCTACCCATTCATATTTCTGTGTGTGCATTTATATTTAATGAGGTTCTCATTCAGACAGTATAAGAGTTTGGCTTCTGTTTTATTATATGCTTTGATTTACATTTTAAAAATCTTATTAAGAGCACTGACATTGAAACTAATTATGAATGGAGTTAAAGTAGCAAATTTGGTACTGGTTTTTGTTTGTTCCTTGTTTAGATTTTTTCTTTGGCTTTTCCCTTCCACATGTGGTTTTATGAACCATTTTGTGTGATCACAATCTCCCTCCTCTTTAGACATCAGTCATACTACTTTTTCTGCATGGTTAATGGTTGTTCTAATGTTTGCTAAATTTACAATATTATAATCCTTTCACCTCTGAACTTTATAAACGTTTTTCAAGTTTGGTTTTTCAGTCATATGATTGGAGCCAGACATTGTTGATTGTTCCTTTTTCTCCAAGACAGGGGGACTCTGAGAAAATGTAATAGATTTTCTGGTACAATATTTCCTCCTGAAGACACCCATGGAAGGAGTTACAGAGACAAAGTTTGGAGCTGAGATGAAAGGATGGACCGTGTAGAGACTGCCATATCCAGGGATCCACCCCATAATCAGCATCCAAACGCTGACACCATTGCATACACTAGAAAGATTTTATCGAAAGGACCCAGATGTAGCTATCTCTTGTGAGACTATGCCGGGGCCTAGCAAACACAGAAGTGGATGCTCACAGTCAGCTAATGGATGGATCATAGGGCTCCCAATGGAGGAGCTAGAGAAAGTAGCCAAGGAGCTAAAGGGATCTGCAACCCTATAGGTGGAACAACATTATGAACTAACCAGTAACCCGGAGCTCTTGACTCTAGCTGCATATATATCAAAAGATGGCCTAGTCGGCCATCACTGGAAAGAGAGGCCCATTGGACTTGCAAACTTTATATGCCCCAGTACAGGGGAACACCAGGGCCAAAAAGGGGGAGTGGGTGGGCAGGGGAGTGGGGGTGGGTGGATATGGGGGACTTTTGGTATAGCATTGGAAATGTAAATGAGCTAAATACCTAATAAAAAATGGAAAAAAAAAGACACTCTTTGGTTAAGGGGGGGAAAAGGGTGACAATTCTCCTTTCATGACTGAAACAAAAAGGATCTTTGTGTGATATCCACCAAGTCCCTTGTAGAACTCACAAGAAAAGAACAAAAGTGAGCAGAGCAGGGAAGGTGATGAGGGGCTTCCTTGAATTTTTTTTTAACCCAAAGTGTTTGTTCCCCTTTCAACATCCTGCAATCAGAGGCTGAAATTGCAATTCGTTTCTACCTATGGTATCCACTGCTCTAGGAGGTGGTGAGTCTCAGTATTTGGATGTGTCTCTCTCTATTTGTGGGAGAACAATTCACCTACCACCTCCATTATTTGACATTTTGATTTCACAGACTCTTTGGATTTGTCCTGGCGGATGAATTTGTGTTGGAATGAAGCAGTAGCTACAAAGATGCTTAGGTGCCAGATTGGACCCCAGAAGAACTGCTGGGCCAGTCTTTACTTGAAATCATTCTTTACAATATTATCTACTTCCTTCACATAGCTATGGTAAAGCCAAGTAGAGTGAAATCAAAGTCTATTAAACAACTCAGAGATGGCTGGCCTATGAGATCACAGTTCTTGAGTGTCTCTTAAACTTTGGGCACTTATTTGGGAGAAAACAAAAATCATGGTCCCAAGACACATTATTTTCAGTATCAAAGGATGCTCATTGTCGGAAGAAAATAGAATAAGCTACTATTTTTAGCTGGTAGTAATGGTTAGTTCCCATTAAAATGACTCAAGTGTTCTTTCTCTGAACATCTAGAGGATTGGTTTACATGCAAAAACAAACATACATTTTTACAACAGCTCACTTTCAAATGTATACAAATAGCATAAAAGCAATTTTAGACTCAATAATGAACATTGTTTATTCAACTTATCAGTTGAATTCCCAGTTGTTCCTATTGCTCATACATTAACCTCCCTTCTGAACTTCAGACTGTTCAGTTAAGACTAACTTCAAGGTTTCTCTTCCTTTTTGAAATCTTTGTTGACCTCTGATCTGGATATTCTTAACAGGCAGTACATAAAACAGTATAGATTAGATCATCAGAAAACATGCAAGTCTTCTAAGTCAGTGAAGGAAAAAAAATGACAGATTATCTTTACATTTTCTTAAGAACCAAGGAAAATAGGATTCAATGCTAACACACTTTCAATATTCAAAATTTGTAGCCCAAACTGAACACTCTGACTTCCACACCAGAAGGAAGCCTGAAAGCACAGGCTGTGGAGGCTGTCGGGTGCTGTGTTCTCAGCATGGGCCAACACCTCGGAGCTAATGGCCTCCTTCCTGTTGGAGCATCAGACTCTCCAGGTGTCACTGGGAGACTCATCCCAAGGAACGAGTGCCAAAATTTAAAAGTGGCAGAAGGGAAGAGGAACGAGGAGCGTGTGTCCTTTGCATCTGAATAGGTATGAACATTTCTCCAGGAGAAAAATATGAGCATACAGTTTGTGTAAAATCATCATCAATATTACCAAGTGAAATCAAACCATAGCAGAGCTGATTGGGGGAAGTCTGTGGCAGGTACAGCTCTGTACTTCTTTCATATGTACAGTGAACAGGTTAGACAAATTTAATAACATTCTTTAAATTATGAAAGGAGCTTAATACTTATAAGCTGAATTTTATCAAATTGTCCTTATATAATACTTTATATGGAGCTACTGTCAGTGAGGAAACCCAGATACTAGTAAAAAAATGTATTCTAAAATTTAATTTAAGACATTGGTGGGCCTTCATTTCATTAACCTTTTACTCATTCATAAAAGTAAATTTACAAACATGCCATCTAGTTTATAATTTTAAAAGAACAGTAGAAATTTGATGAATGTCAACGATAAATTATTTTTAAAAAATGAGATTTGACAAATATACTTAAATTTGTATTTCAGAATAGTAAAGATATCTATAACTGTCTGTTAAAAAATAAAATTTCCAGTAATGCTTGATTTGATAAATAAAATGCAATATGCTTGTTAAATATCAAAAATACTTGAGCTTGTAGAGTCGATTGCTAAGAAAAGGAAAAACAAATTAAAATCATCATGCTCTGGACATTTGGAATGATGACAAGAAGTTGTCCAGACCCTTCTAGCCTTCAGGACTTAACTGATACTTCAATAATCATTGACTTTGAGATCTTGGCCAAGTTATTTAAACTTTCAGAGCCTTCAGTTCAGTGTTTTATGAAATAATTTATTATTTTTGAAGCTCAAATAGTGAGATTAAGTGACTATCTTTCTGGAAGAGATCTAAAGCCACAATAGTTGGAGAATCACTGTTTTTGATAGGTCACTCAGTTGTCATGGGCTTCATCTTCTTGCAAATGAAGGAATCTAATCTTGCCCTGCCTTTGTTGGGTTCATCAAACTTGCTCATTGTCTTCCAGACTTTTCTTCAGGTTCCTTTTCTAACTGGCATCAGATGAAATGAAAAAGTCAATTCAATAAATGCGGAAACAAAACACCTTAGTTCCACTCAAGACAGATAGATAAAGAAAATTCTGAGAACATGATGAGTGGAAAAACCACCTCACCTTTGGGGCTGGCTGAAGTGTTTTCCCAGGACAGAGACAAGAACTCCAACACAATTAACAGGTGCTCAAGGCACTTTACTCTGCCCAGGTACAAACCTTCAGTTCTCTAGGAATCTTACCAGAGGCTGCATCTGTAGAAAGTTCATGTACTGAATGCCTATACAATCATGATGACTCCTAGTTTTACCTCATCAGATTATAATTCCAAATAAAATACAGTGGGATCAATCTCACTTACCAAAATGAAAGACAAAGGGAGAAAACAATGGTTTCTTGCAAGCTTTTAGGAAGTAATTTGAGCACCACCAAACTGATATATGCTAATGCTAACCCTTAATTGAGCTGGTTTCTTGAGACTCCTATACCTACATTCATGTATGTCTTCTTTTCTTTGAACCTCACTTGAGGATAATATATCAATATTTGGGGATGTTATATGGTTTTATTTTCCCTAAGTGGCGCTCTTTCTTATAATCTTTGTATGTAAGGTTTTATTAAAAGTTCTTTAATAAAATTTCCAACTCTGCTTCACACTATCTAGTTTTAATTTTTTTCTTCTACTTCAAATCTCCAAATCCCAGTTTTCCCTGAATCAATACCCTTAAAAGACTAAAGAAACTCTTCCAGCTTCTGGGGTGACATTGTAGAACTGTGATTTTTGTCCCTTCAGCACTGATTGTACCTCTCAAACCTCCACTTTTATTAGTAGATGATGGGCAAACTATAAATGTGCATCTGTATATGAACTGACATACATATGCACATACACCCACATGTGTGTGCATGTATGTATTCACATGCATGCCTGTGTACACACATAGGGTGTCTGACAGGAGCACTTTTTAATTCTCTAATGCTCAGTGGCTTATGCCACATCTATATTTTCAAGATTCAAAAGGAGAAACAACTACTAAACAGAGTTTATACAGTTTCTTTTCTTGCTTTCTTTTAAATGTTTTTATTTTCTAACTTGTACATATATCCTAAACATCACAATTATGTCCTGAATTTAAAGGTGAGTACTCATTCAATTCTAATACAATTGACTTTAGTTGCTAAATACATTACTTAACATTGTAGATTTACTGTCTACTCACAAAATAAATAACTGAAACTGTGAAAGGGTAGATTTTAACATCATATGAATCATCTAGTATAACCTGAACAATATGTATTAACATTGTATTCACAAACTATGGTGATTTGTATACTCATTTGTCTTACCTGTTTGGTTAATATCTTATTAAATCAAAACAGATTATTTGAATCAACTTTGCTCTTGCTTTGCACTAAGCCAATTACTTTTGAGACATAAGTTCTCATTACAGTTTCATAAAATTTGGTAAGAAAGTTCTTGTTTGTTCTTGTCTTAAACCATATCAACTTTGATCGTCACTGCTTTCAGCCCTTTGAATTTTCATACAAAGAATTCTTTTAAATGGATTAAATAAAAAATTCAAGAGTTGAGACCATTTTAATTTCAAAGTCTGATGATTTCAAAGGAATTCGGGAACTTGTTATTCGGATATGTAATAAAGAATTCAAAGCATTTTTTTAAGGTTATGGAAGTCCAATTCCAAGACAGATCTTGCTCTTATGAGTGACATTAGAGAATAAGATTCCAAGGCTAGAAGCACTCTGCCAGCAGGTTCTTGATTCAAAAGTGCTAAAGAATAAAAACCACCTGGACAACTTACATTTTCATTCTACAGGCACCCTTGTATTTCGGTATTCAGAAAATGTGATTAGTGATATTTTAAATAATGTAAATAGTAGCAGGATATAAGAGGTCATTAAAATACAGTAAAAAATACAGTACCCCTGCTGTTCACAACATTCTCTAATATCAAAAAAATTATTTAGTGCTGTGCTAATTTCCTCTTCACTCAGTGAATTATGCATCAATTCAGTGAATTTGTTAACCTACATCTAACTTTTAAAAATAATGCAAGGCCACAGTTCTTAATAGTCTTTGTATTTCTATTCCTTCATCAATATCTATCCATTTGCAAGGATTTAGATATGTCTCTTGTCTGTTTTTAACACATATCACTACTAAAATAGCTGACTATATTTCACTTTCGCATAGCTGTGAGTTAAGTTCGTAAGTGGGAGTGCATAACTCATCAAAGTGCTGAGATTAAGGAGTTGGATGCTCAGCCATAGATGCAACATCTCTACTGACTCACCAGCACTAAGACTCAGCAAACACTGCAGAAGAGGAAGTAGGGAGAAAGAGATACGGGATGGGGAAGAGTGCTGTCAATTACTGCCCTATGGCTATGGCATGTTAAAATCATGAGCTCATAACTGCTGTGGTTACCTGCATAAGACCTATACAAAAATCAACTCACCGAAATCTCAGTGTATATGGGGTGAATTATCTCTAGTCCTGACTCTTTGCTGATGAGATTTGGGAAAAGAATAATTGGGAGGGAAGGGAAAAATCATCTGTTTTGAGGATGTGGCCACTGTTAGGTTCCTTGCTCGCCATTGGATAACTCTATACCCGTGCACATATAAGTAGTTCTACCTAGACTTAGTAGGCTATAAAAAAGTACAGGACATGAAATTGGGAGGGAATGTTGATGAGAACATGGTGAGTCAGAGGGAAAAATGGAGGGAAGATACATTGTATATGTATATAAATTTTTCAAAAGTAATATATGTATATATATATATATATATATATGGATAAACAAGTGCCTTTATTTTATAATATTCTTTTTTAATTTATTCTTTAATTAGACATTTTCTTTATTTACATTTCAAATGTTATCCCCTTTCCTAGTTTCCTCTCTGAAAATCCCCTATTTTTAATGTGATGTGATACACAGAGTAAAAATAAAGCCAATCTTGCCTCACCCAGCCTTAATAGAGGGGCTGGTGCCTAGTCATATTGTAACTTGTTATAGCATGTTTGACTGATCTCTCCGGGAGCCCTGCACTTTTCTGAAGGGAAGCAGAAGAGGATTGGATCTGGATGAGAGAGTACGTGGTAGTGCTGGGGACTGAAAGGAGAGGAAGAATGAGGAACTGAGGCTGGGATGCAATATATGAGAGAAGAATAAATAAAAATAATCTTAATGCCTCATGAATTTTTAGTGCAAATTCCCACTGGAAATATCACTGCATGTTATTTTAGTTCTGCCCTGGAAAAGTAATGTCATCATTCCCATTACATCACAGGCAGCAGAATTGGGGAATTACTGCAATTATAATAAATGCTTATTAAATATATTCTCTGCTAGAATGCGTGGGTAGAGCAGCTGCACACCCTGTCAAAGGCGTGAACCCAGGATGCTGGGACTGTCAGACTGAGTTATGGGAACCAAATGTGCAAGCTGTCACATTTGCAAACTAGCCCTTAACCCTATGCTGTGATGAGTTTATGTGCTACTCTATCATAAACCCCTTCTGAACCCACCTGGTTAGACATATTTTCTGAACTAAAATTGAATTGTAATATATGAAGTCTGCATTTTTCAACCTGCAACCAGACTGCAAATAGATTTTTGGCATATTAAAATTTCCTAGGCAACCTATAAACTTCTTGAATCCATGCATGCCTTACAAATAGAGACATCCAACATAACTATTGGCTCATCTGAAATAGTCTAAATGTTTATAATTTTGTGTAAAGTAACTCTGAAACAGTCCTACTTCCTACTTCCATTAAAATATGAGAACCTGGAATGAGAAGCATGGTAGAGAAGGAACAAGGATATGGTACCAATTAAGTTTAATTAAAAAGTAAAGATAATGTATTTTCTGCTTCCCCACTCAAATAAACTACCTGTGTGACACTGCATTCTAGCTTTCAGAAATCCTACTATTCTTCCCTCACTTTAACATACTTCAATGCCAACCAGAAAAGTCACAGTATAGCAAGCATAGGTAACTGCTGTGGTACAAACTGGTTGGACATTATTGGGTGTCTGTTTCTGTGTTTCTTTTTGCAATGCTACTTAAATAACTTTGATTATTGATAAATCTTTTAAAGATATAAACACAAATCAAATATTTTCCTTGGAAGTTTTGATAACTGCTGTGCATTTATTCTTTTTAAAAGTCATTCATGAGGTGTTAATGATAAAGGAAGAAGGAGAGCTAATGACTCAAACAAGAAAATACTATGTCTATGTTAGCGAAAGAAGGATGTTGCTAAGATCTGGGTGGAGACAACTCAAATGGGAGTCTATTAAATACCGGTCTGAATGGAACCTACTCCAAATGAATGAGGTGAAACTTGGAGCAAGCTTCATAGGAAGTTGAAGTTAGAAGCCACATGAGCACCCAAGACTCATTCTTGACAGCCTCCTAATATCAGAAATGTCATCAACTGTGAACTTAACCAGACTAAATAACATGAGAAATGTAGAGTTCTAATGGCTTTACCTGGCATTGCTTTGTCTTTTTATATACGCCAAGTTCTAATTAAATCAGGTGGTAGTCAGAAGTCAAATGTGAGAGAGACTTGGATATGTCCTTTTTTTTTCTACAGAAAATAAACAAACCCACAAAGATCTGTATGAAGAATGAAAGTTGCGTGTTCTTCTTTTGATTACTTTAGGGTCTTTTATTTTTGTCAGGATACAGGGTGAATGTGCCTTGGTCTTTGCTACCAGCAAGGATCAACTGGCTCATTAAGTGATCTGCTCAGAGCATAACAGAGGCATAAAATAGCCAGGGTTTTCAAGATAAATCTGATGTACTGAGGAGAGTTAATCCTTGTACTTTATGATAACACAGAGCCACCTGTGCAAAGGAGCTACTTCAGATACGCAAAGTTCTTCCTCAGGATGCCGGGCCATATTTGGATGCCTCAGTATTTGCCTTTTCCACCCCCCTTTACTGACTCTGTACTCAAGTTTGTTTCTTTTGGCTTCATGACATTTGGACCTCTGCCGTTCTCTTCGATTGTGAGTAATTCTGAGGCTGAGGTAGTAAGAGTCTGCTGCATGATATGGTTCACATTCCTGAGCTATTAAATAAAATTGGCTTTAGAAGAAAATCTAGTTTATCCTCATAATAATTCTACTGATAAAGTCCATTATCTTCCTAGACTTTTATTTAGAAGGCTCAAATTCAATAGCATTCTATTCTCATAAGTAAAGCTGAGATACCGAAGTAAATAACATTTAAAATTAACCCTGTGGATTTCAAAATGCCCTGCTATAGCTTCTTTTAGCCCAGAAAACAGTCTAAACATCTGCTATAAATGATGTTTAGCAGAATCAAGCAAAGCTCATTGGTTGATCTTTTTAATCAGTTAGAACCATGTTTCCAAGATGCAGTCAATTCTTCAGACTAAGAAATAAAGATAAAATCTTCCTTCGGTTGTAGGAAACAAAACAACATAAGAGTAAATCTTGTGAAATGTAATGACCTCCAAGAGTGATGAACCACTGGGGAAAGGGTAAAGAAAGAATTGAGCCTTGCACAGGGGCTCAGAATTCTAGGGCTTAGAATGGCAGGCACATGGACTCTGGCTCAGCAGCCTAGACTAAGTAACACCAGGAATGTCATCATCGCTGTGGCTGGCACCCCTTGTGGATAAATGTGGGTTATGGTTTACTTGATGAAGAAAGGCTCTCAGCAGCTCCACAGTAGTGGAGAGTGAATATGCAAATATTCTAAACTGTGCTGATACGAACCTGCAATCCAATCTCTCATGAAGGCAAAGCAGGACTGTGAGTTGGAGGCCAGCCTGAGCAAAGTGTTCAACTTCCAGGGTTTGCTATATAGGATTTGTGGTGATGCTCATGAAGAGAATCACAGGATGTTGCTGCCACCGACCCCCATCTCCATCTTTCTTCTCTCTGTCTAGTTACTAGGTGACTGATATTGTTCTGCCATGTGCTCGATAGGCTCAGAAGCAAGGAGCCATGCATGATAAAGGGAATCCAAAACTGGGAACCAAAGTATATCTCTTCTTCTTACAGATTGATAATCCTGGGTGTTTGCTACGGCAACAGAAGGCGAAACAATGTAACACTGATGTTTAAAATGCCTTGTGAGCCCACAATGTGATGCTATTCATATGTATACTTTTGATTTCTTCCTAAAAATAACTTCCCTTCCATGGAAATGTAGCAGGGTGTAGCTTTTGCTATATTCTGGCATGCTTTTCAGCAGTCTTTTCCTGGAATTGCCCAGATACTAGATCATATTAGCTGAGCTCTGATTGCACTGTGTTATTTTAAATGTTTCTTCAGCAGTGTGAAACTACATTCTAAGGTGGAATAGTGGCACATGCATGCAATTCATATATCTAGAGATATATTTTATGACATAGCTGATTCCTTTCAATTTAGCCTTGATCTTCAATGGCTTTTACTAAAAACACACTCTGAGTTTTGATTTTCAAAAACTACTACAAATAGTGACCTTGTGAAAGACAATTTTGTAAAACGCATTTCTTCAATACAATAATTCAAATTTATTTTATAGGTAGAATATTAAAGATATGAGAATTCTGGTTTAGAAAAAAAAAAAAACAGGAGCCATCTTTTGATGCTTCATAGGTTTTGAGCCGCAATGACAGAATAGCTTCCATCGTTTTCCTCACTGACATTCCTAAAGTCTCTTATTGTTTCTCAGGAGAACGCAGACAGGTGGAGAGGGTACTGGAGATCCTCAGGTCTCAGAAATGACTGGTTTATAAGGAAAGAGGGAGTTACATCAGAGTCACAAATTCCAATGGGACTAAATTTTAGTATTTTATTTCTATCTAAATTATGATTGGACCCATATAAGTAGTTTGAAGTGTCTGTGTTCTTTGAATTTCAGTGGGACAATTCAACGTAAAGTTTCACAAGTTAACAATGTTAATGTAATCTGGTAAATATAAGTTTAGAGTCTAATTTCCTATAGGGCTAAAACACATTCCTTCCAAAGAAGAAAGAAGGGGAACAAGGAGAGAAGTTAAAAATGAAGGCAGCGGGCTGGTGAGATGGCTCAGTGGGTAAGAGCACCCGACTGCTCTTCCGAAGGTCCAGAGTTCAAATCCTAGCAACCACATGGTGGCTCACAACCATCCATAACGAGATCTGACTCCCTCTTTTGGAGTGTCTGAAGACAGCTACAATGTACTTACATATAATAAATCAATAAAATCTTAAAAAGAAAAAAAATGAAGGCGGCAGGAGTCTCCCACAGCTGCCTTACTGATAAAAGCTGCTCACAAGTCTTCAAAAGATACTTTTATCAAACAAAGCCAATGCACATATTACTCATACGTATGCATATACTACATACAAATAATTTGATTTAAAAATATATAACATGTTATATATAATGCATGATAAAATACTTTAGTGTATATAAGAATACATAAATTTTCATGACGACATAGAAATATACTGAAGTTATGTCATTTATTTAACTGACCCATGATTGCTGATTAAATTGCTTCGTGATTTTTAATGTTGAAATAAATGAGCATCCTTCACTTATGTCCATGGCTATGCGTGTGACTATCCTGAGGATTAATTACAAGTGTCACATCTCAGTTGACTATTGCACATTTGGCCAAGTTAAAAGTCAATTCAGCTAGGCATGCAAGGGGACCACTTGATTCCTCCAAACCAGATGTTTCTAGCACATAGAGATTTACTGAAATATTTGCTGCACACTAGTTTCTGTTCTTCAATGTATTTTTAAGCCCTAAATATTTATATTTGGGGTTTTTGCTTTTTTCTTTTCATGTAAGGGCTCCTCCTTGGTATTAATAACCATTAACATAAAAGATGTATCAATTACATTCATGAGAATCATTTCTATTACATAGATATTGAATTCTACGTCATTAAAGTTAATGTTTCCCTTTATGGCTTTCTGTGCTATGTGATGTATGATTTAAAAATATACTTCAACATGGTCTTACACATTAGGGACATTGGACATTGAAGGTTGTGCATCAATTCCCAAATAATTATCTAGTTGTCCCTAAGTCCTTAAAATACTGCAGCCTCATTCCTTATTGCAATGTCCTTCTTTCTTAGCATGTGTATGTTTATGTGTCTGTGTATGTGTGTTTGTGTGTGTGTGTGTGTGTGTGTGTGTATCTGTGTGTTTGCTATGGTACATTAGAAGAAGAGGATTACTTACATGAGTCAGTTCCCTTCTTCCACCCTGTGAGTTTTAGAGGATCGAATTCAGACCATCAGCAGTACTTTACCCACAAAGCTATCATGCTCACTGACACTCAGTCCATGGTTTAAGTCTCACTCATGAAAATATTCCTAGATCAATATAATACTGGGAAAACTGGTTTTGTCCCAATGCCTAACTAGAGGGCTGTATTTTTATGGATTTTTTTTCAGATTACTGTGGATATTAACTCTTTGAGCACATACTAATAACAGTTGGCGAGAGGTGATTTCTTAAGGTAGCTAAGACACGCAGCATCCAATACCACATAAGTAAAGTTTGAACTCAATTCTTGAGTAGTCCCCTGGCTATAGACAAGTGTCTATGTGACTTGCCAATCTGTTGCAGGATGCATTGGTCATGTGGAAAGTCTCAGTTCACAGATTAGCTGGATCATGCAGTAATTGGCACACCTCATTATACATGTGTAAATGGAGAAGCTAGAAGTATTTTTTCACAGCTTAAAACTAAATACTACTCAGGAATCCATATTATTTTCGTCTGCTCCTCCCAGGACACCAGTACCTGCCTTTCTTTCATGGTGAAACTCCATGTCATAAAAGTCTTTAAATTCTTTATGAGAACTTGCAGGTCTTTTCTCTATGTCTCTCTCGTTCTTTCTTTCCCTCCCTCCCGCTCCCTCTCTCACCCTTTCATTTCCCCTTCTGCAGCTACTTGTATTTTCACTCCAGCCTCTCTCCCCCTGCATCATTCCAGGTATCTCCAGGGCCATGAAGTAAATGGTGTAAGGAGATGCTTAGTTTGTGCGCAGGTTAAGAAGAGTGTAATCTAAGTAAGCAGACATGGTAGCATTTTTCTTGAATACCAAGCTTATGTCCTTTTCTCTTTGCTGAAGAACTAGAAGGCTTTCTTAATTTAATGGTGCCTTTCATTGTAGGAATGAAGCTATTCTTGTGTTTTCATACACATCTCACCTTTGCCTTCTAGAGAGTTTTGTGTCTGGTGAGAAGAGGCGGGGTCAGAGCCACTGTGAATATTGGCACTGCCTTAGAGAGACTGTGTCTTTACTTAATGTGTGCATTGCTCAGGAGAAAGAAAAGGACAACCCAGCCCTGTGATAGCTTAATTTCTTTCAGTGTGAATTCTTGCCCTGCTCCATGTAGCACACTATGATGTAGCAATCATCCTGTGCCTCAAGCCGTGATCCACCCTATGACTATACTAAGTCCTAGAGTATTTTAGATAAGTAGATAACTATGTTTGAGTTTAGATATGTGTCACTAAGCAAAATACTGCAGAAAGTTAAAAATGCTTTTCGTGTTTCTATTTTTTATACTCTATTAATCATTACCCTTCCTGAGGGAAGATAGTGTCAAGAGAATTAAACTTGTGCATTGAACTTAAAACTTGGGGCTTTAAATATCTATCCACACAAAAAAAGAAACATTTTATTTGATTTATGAAATGTAATGATTCTTGGCAGTCTAGTTAATGCACAATCACCAGTTTTGATGTAAGGTGTGGCAGCATAATGGTAGTTACAAAGTATTCAGAGAGCACTGAAGTCAGTTCATTGAAATGTAAGCAATCAGCAGTTACCTTCCCTGAGGTAATGTCCTCAGCACATGCCTTCTGCTTGACTGTAAGACTCGGGAACCATAAATATCACTTATAAAACACAAAGGTAAGAGAATTCAACACTCCCATAGTGGCTTTCTTTCAAGAATTGTAGTTTCTCATTATGAAGACCATTAGACAATGGCTTATATTAAGGAATTAATAGCTAAATAGATTTTTATCACCTACAGCTAGCTCAATGCTGCACTGGTCTCCATGATACACAATACAAGTACTAAGCATAAAGTTATACTTGAGAAAATTACAGGGTAGCAAAGAATGAGATTAGTATCATTCATTCAGCACATTCTAACCAGGCACTTTGCCAGACACATGATGTTTTGAGTCATATATCCTAGATACAGAGTCCAAATCTGTTTTTTAAATGACTGCTGCTTTAACTAGATCACATCACCTTTTGAGATAGATGCCTCCATGTGTTTAGTTTATTAAGTAAATGCTCCACAAATTTCTTCCAGCTTGGAAGAATGCTCAGTTTCACCTTGACTTGAACTGAGAAAAGTCTGACGTCTGTCTATAGGACAGTGACAATTTGATATCAGGATAATGGCTCCACTTTTCCCTGTGTGTGTGCTTGGCTAACTCTGCTGTCTGAATTCCATATTCTGCACAAACTCACAAGTGCCCACGAACTCTGGCTTAGAACTCTGAAGTCCCTGTTTTAAACTAGCACTGTACTTTGTTCCCATTTGTTAGCTAGATAATATATCACCAGTCTGTGCAGGATTTTGAGAACTGTACATCTCCTGTTACCTAGCAGTTCGGAGCTAAGTTTACACTGGGTACTATTGGGACAATTCGGTTGTGTTTAGGAATGATGCTGCACATGAAACTCCCAATGTCAGGACTTTGTACTACACCCTTCCTTAATATCTGGGAAAATTCTTTATAATATATATTATATTACATTTTATTATATTATTATATATTTATTATATGTTATAATATAATGTAATATAGTATAAATATATATGCTAGAATATACTGCATGGTGTCTTCAAGTCTTGAGTGTATGAATCTTATTTTACTCCCTAGTATAATTATATTACTCTGGGAGAAGATAACTTTGAGTTTCATTTCCAGAGACAGGTTGGCACAAGGGACAGGTTGGTACAAAGATAGGCCAAGGAAATCAGTCTGGAAAGGAATGTGCTGATTACAGAAAACCACATTGTGTTCAGAAGATGTGACAGAAATATCTGTGACAGCTCTCTAGTGTTAGCAAATTTCTTCTTCATTTGCTGAAGCAAAAGAAAAGAGTCAAGAAAATGCTTCCATCTACTACTAAAAGAAAATGAATTCAACCATACAGCTATAGTTGCAAAGACGATCAACTTTCAATTGTTTTCAGAAGTTATATAAAAAGATAAATTTAGAAATCCCAAATGAAAGTAGATTTAATATTACAATCTTAAATATTTCATATGTAATCATATTTCCTAAGGCAGTTAAAATTGAGATAAAAATAACTATGAGAAAGAAATAATTCCCTAAGCTTGGCTGTAAACAACAGATTGCATCCTCTTTGTTTCCCTATATGTCATTCCAGAGAGCCTAAGAGGGTGAATGGCCTCTTGTTTTTGTTCATGTATATGAAATCATGCCACGCTGCGAAAGCAAAGAGCATATGTACATTCCCAAGGAGTCAACTGAAGGAAAAGGAGTTTAAATAATGGCAGAAACAAAGGCAGTAAGATATAAGACAAAATTTCTTGAGAAGAAACCAATCATGATTTAAAAAAAAATGTAATGGAAATTATTAGGGAAAATACCACTTCTTATCTTAATATTCTGGAGGTCTGTCCTGCCATTTTGTGACTCCATTTCATTTCTCTCATATTTCCAATCACACTTAAAATCTTTAAAATTTGCATCTATAGGGAATTAATGATATCTTCAGAAAAAGAAAAGAAAAAGAAAACTGATGCATTTCCACAATGCATTAGCGTTCTAAGGAAACCAGCTGAACACTCTAGGGCTGGCCATTAGCTTGGACGTCCTTTGAGTGACATGGAGTTTCAAGTTCACTACTGCTCAGATAAGGAGGGGGCACAAGCAGAGCAGATTCTTCACAAAGGAAGTCCAAGTTCATTTTGCTGACTTTAAACTCAGCAATACAAACCAACCCAGAAGTAGATATGAGATGTCACCTAAATTATTGCCTGAAATTTTAAAATAAAATAGCAGAGTTTTTTGAGGACATAAAGGACATCAAGCTTCCCTTTGTGCCTTTGGCACACTCAACACAACAACTTCACTTTACAAACCTGCTTCCATTATGTATACGAACCGACTTTCTTCCCTGTTGATAAATGCTGGCCATTTCCCCCCATGTTTTTAGATACATGAACTGGGAAAAATAAATACTGTTAGAACATAAGATATCTTTGGCAGGTTACTGAGTAGCTATATTTTCTACCATGGCAAGGTACTTTTTCACCAAGAAACTGAGGAAGATTAAAAGTGAGGTAAATTGCATGTTTTTCTAAATCTTCTTTTTCAGAGTAGAGATTCTTCATCCATCCAAAGACAAGGCTTCAGGGACACTCCCAGCAGCTTGACCTCCTGATCCTGCCTGGCAAGAAAGAAAGAAAGAAAGAAAGAAAGAAAGAAAGAAAGAAAGAAAGAAAGAAAGAAAGAAAGAAAGAAGCAGAAAGAGAGAGAGTGAGAGAGGGAGGAAGGAAGGAAGGAAGGAAGGAAGGAAGGAAGGAAGGAAGGAAGGAAGGAAGGAAGGAAGGAAAAAGGAAGGAAACAGAGAGAGAGAGAAGAAAAAGAAATGGGGTTCCCGAGTCCAAGCCAACCAGCCCATAATCTTCAACATCATTCACCATGAAACGTTTCACAAGTCTACTGGAGAGTCCTTGTTTATAAAATACTTCTGGCAGTAAGTTAGGGACAGATATTTAAGATCCCAAGTTTGAACTTATTTTAATCAGTTGCTTCATTTATAGAAAGCAATTCAGTACTGTTTTCTAGTTTTATGTCAACTTGACACAAGCTCGATTTATCTGAAGGGAAGGATCATTCAGAAAAAAAGCCTCCATAAAAATCCAGCTGTAGGGTATTTTCTCATTAGTGATTGGTGGGGAGGGGGGGTCCAACCCATTGTAGTGATGGCATCTGTGAGCTGGTGATTCTGAGTTCTGTAAGAAAGCAGGCTGAACAAGCCATGATGGGAGAGCTATTGAGTAGCACCCCCCACCTTGGCCTTTGCATCAGATCCTGCCTCCAGGTTCCTGCTCTGCACGAACCCTTACTGCTTTTGATAATGAACTGTTTATATGGGAGAAATAAATCCTTCACTCTCCCAGTTGCTTTTTCTCATCTCACTAGGACAAACAGACCTCATATCTGCCTTAGCATGCATACCACTTGTTCATATCCAAGACTACAGAGAAATTCATAATGACCATATTTCCTACACCATACCACATAAAGGGAAATGCCAAAGCCAAAGAAAGGAATATATTTTATCACTGTGAAATTTTTCTGAATATATACAGCAGTCTTGCTTCCTCCCATTGGACATTTTTGCTGACGCTTGCTCTAAAGATAAAGCACTCAGCTTAGCTTTCAGATCTGTTTCTTTGGTTTGTTTTGCCTTACTATTTATCTTCCAGCCTGCTTATGAACTAACCATCCAAACAGATGCTGCTTTCATGCCTGCTTCAGAACTGTGCTCTGTTCTCAGTGGCCATCTTTGCCTACTGTCCTGCCCACTCATTCTGCTAGTTGTCAGCTTTTTTCCAAGACTTCTCTCACTGGGATCTTTGTATTTCTGGTTATCTCTGGCAGAGATGACCTTTTCCCAGTTCCTCCTCTACCTTACTGCTCCTTATCCTCAGATAAGACCTTACCTCCTTTTGATGCCCTCCTTACCCACCCTTCCTATTATGGTATCTATTACTCATTGCTCCACCATATTGCCCTGGCAGTCTCTTCTGTTGGTTTGGTAGTTGATTGCTGATTTCTTGCTGATTGAGGTTCCATGAGAGAAAACCATCTTTCATGGTAGACAGAGTGATAGTTATAGGCCAGTAAGTACAAGCCATTGTTGCCACCACAAATCATTGCCAAATGCTGTTCCTATTCTGCAGAAAGGCAACTAAAGTTCAATTCCCTTTGGTGTTCATCATGTTGTTTAGAATGCTACTCTGACTTTTCTATAAGGAGATGCACAGAAAAAGTGGAAATGGGGGAGCAAAACTCTGACACTTCTTAGTATTTCAGAGGAGCTCAATGTCCTCTGATCTTGACCTTTCCCACATAGAGGATATTCATGAAAAAAAATTAAAATACAATAAAATTCACACTCCTTCAGCTTTCTGGGGTCAATTTGATTTTATAAGATCAAGAATTTTCATTTCAGATCAATTTTATCGAGTTGGAAGTCAGATTCATATCCAAATCTTTTTGAACCCAAGGTGATTTTCGCCTTGGGAATTGCAAACATTGCAAAAGAAGATAAAATTCTTTAAGCACCATCGGGTTAATAAAATAATACCATTGGCAGGGACAGAAGTGACTCACATACATTGAACTCAATCCTTCTTATTTACAGATCTTTACTTATGAATTTTCTGCACATGAAATATACCTGCAACTACCAAGTCAGTACCTATAGTCATACTATGGCTGTTAACAGATAGAGTACTGAGTTGCCGTCCACGTTACCAGCTGAACAAGGGATATTCCACTATTGTAACTGAGCTCTCCTACTAAAAACAAGTGCCCTGTAGAAATCTATCAGACACCATGCTTCTTGCTCTCTGATACACTTCTGTGGAGCTTTTGCCTTTTCCACAATGTTCAACTATAAAAGGGAAGCCCTCTGCTAAGCACAAGAAGGCAGTGATATGACTTATAAAATCAAATTATGCACAGTTGACATCAGTTTCCTTTAGCCCTTTGTTACAGGGAATTTAGAAGCTGAACAAGCCTTTGAGAATCAACTATGTATATTTTGTTTTGGGGTAGGAGGGTTGAGAAAGGACTCTCTGTGTGGCCCTGGCTGTCCTGAAACTAACTTTGTAGACCAGACTAGCCTCAGACTCATATATTCACCTGCCTCTGCCTCCTGAATGCTGGATTTAACAGCATATGCCACCATATATATTTCCTCCATCTATTGGTTTTATTTGCTAGTCCATACTTTTATTTTATCATTGCTCCACTATCTGTTAAATTGCCAACTTAAATTGTTATAATTTCAAATTAGAAATTGGCAGGAATTCTCTAAGTAATAATCAGAAATCTTTAACTAAATATTCTATGGCTTTTGCCCCAGTAACAATAATATGCTTATCAGAGTTAGGAAAATTTAGAACTTTAATTTGCAACAGAATTTTATAATAGATTAAATGGTGTTCCAAAATTACTGAAAATGAAGATAGGTATTTAATTCCTTGATCAAAATAAATATTATGAAATAATAAAAGTTAAATTTGCAAACAGCTTTAATGTCACCAACTGTTTACTTATAAAAGTACGTGTAAAAACATCTTGGAAACTTTTACTAATACTAATACTAATTTTACTAAAGATAATAATAATTATCTTTCAGGTATAATTATGCATATTTTTCTGCTTTAAGATATTACTAGTTTAGTAGTAATAATTAGTTAAGGAATAACATTTTAATCAGAGCTACAAAAGGTTTTTGCACCAATTTTGGAATAATCTGTGCTGGAGCGATGGCTCAGCAGTTAAGGGCAATGGCTACTCATGCAGAGAACCTGGGTGTGATTCCCAGGACCCACGTGGCAGCGCGCAATCATCTGTTGCTCCAATTCTCAATAGGCCCCAGGCACACAAGTGGTGCACAGACATGCACGTACATAAAACACCCATACACATAAAATAAACAAATCTGAAAAACGTTTTAAATTGAATCATCACACTGAGTGGTGGAAGAAGTGAAACTATGTTGTTCATAAAATATATTTATTTCTCAATTTTTTTTTTGCGTTGAAACTCTGCTGCTAAAAGCATATTTTTCCTCTTCCTCCAGGAAAAATCCTTTCTAACTCCATGAAAATATGCACTCAAATATAAAGAGATGACTACAGCCTTGTAGAAACTGAATATAATATATTGCTTTAACTTATACTCAAAGATAAAAATAACTTTCCATTTTAATTCCCATAGAAAGGTGGTCCAAAAAACTCACTTCCAGACCCTTGCTCACCTTCAGCTTTATCACCAAGGCCATGTAACATTCACAGTTTCATAAAATAAAGTGGTTAAAAATTTACAGGTTTCCCTGATATGAGACCCAAACTACACAGTCCTTGCCAGGTACGATAAAATAACCTGAAGATTTTTATTGCTGCATGTAACACTTGCACATTTCCTTTAGTGATTCAGTTGAAACTCCATTTCTCTGACATATAGATTCACATTGGGATATTTTAGAGAATGACGGTTTCAAGACAAGAGGGAAAGGAAACCTCACATTGGCTGCTTTAGCCATGAGTATCTGAGATAATTTCCACTCATTTGTCACATATGGACTATGCTCCTTAAAGATTACATTGTGAGCACATGCAGATTGCTACACTGAATTAACTTCAAAGTGATGTTCAGAAACCAAGTCATAATCACACCCCATTACTTAAACTTGATATGGGTTAGGGAATATGCAAAACCAAGAGCCCATTTAAGTAGTAATGGTGCTGCGACATGAGCCAAAAATACATAATAAAATCTTCTATTTATCCCTCTGGGCTCAACTAAATGTTCAAAATGTGATGAACTCTTTTATTGATCTGAGACCTTGCAACATAAAAGCCTAATTTATGGTAACTATGCTCCTCAGGAAACAAATATCTTGCATAACTTTACATTCCTTTGACTGCAATAGAGTTCTGAGTTCTTTTCTTTCAGTGCAAATTCTTCGCTTTTAACTCTTTGAGGAACTATTTAATTGAAAAGTATATCTGATAGAATTCAAGTCAAGAAAATAAGATAGAATTTTTATATACTTGACAATTGTTTGTGTTAAATGAAAAATGAAGTTGGATTCCTGGAATTTCTATACATAATAAATAAATTAAGATGATTTACTTTGAAACAAAACAATCAAAATTCAGAGGATATGAAATAAAAGCACAGGCAGCTTTATCTCTTTATGCTCTGTTACACAGAGAAACCCTGTCCTAAAAGACAAGCAAGCAAACAAACAAACAAACAAAAAATCAGAGAACCAGACAAAAGGACTGCACATGTGGATAGGAATGCATATTACTTTCATGTATCAATAAATAAAAAATGTACATGGCATACACTAAACTAAACTATGATGAAATGTACATGCTTTATTTATGGACACACAAGTGCATACACACACACATACAAAAATACAAATTGTATCTTCTTGCCTAAAATTTACATAAGAAATATTGTAGTAAAAGTTTAAAAGGTTTAAATTGAGCACTAAGAGGCTGAAGACAGTACCAGAAACATATACATATGTGTGTGTATACACATACATATATACATATATATATACACATATATATACATATATACATATATATATACATAAAGTAGGTATATAAAGTTATATCTTTTTAAACACGTAGAAAAACCATAATTGCTTCTACTATTTGCTCACAATTTATTATGTTTGTAACTGTTTACTCTGTAATCCTATATGCAGATAATTAAAATGGACAGTGAGTGAGAGAATACAGTTCAGTGATTGATACTTGCTTAGTGTGTGCATGATCCTGGGTTCTGCCTTCATCATACAAAAAAGATGTCCATCTAAGTAACAGGACAGGGTAGACGAAAAGATTCATCAACAAACTTCAGGATGGCTACCAGCCTACTGAGCAAGTACGAGGAAGACAGGCTGTGCTAGTAATAAAGAATTCTACTTACGTTAAGGCAGAGGTGATCGAAGTAAACAACCATACTATTACTATTTTCCCATTTCTAGAAGTCTCTGAAAATGATTATCTCAGACAAATGGGTGGGGTGAGAGGCATAATTAATACTGATTGTATCCCCTTTGCAGCGTTTTAAAATTATGTGTAAGTAACTTTGAAAATTTTTTCCATGTAATTTTTTAATTCTTTGACTATTTCGTGGATGCGTGCAATCTACATGATCAGAGTCATACCCCATGTTTCTCTCAACTCCTCACCCACAGTCTTCCTATGAATGTCTGGGGTTTCTTGGTTGACTTGTTTCTGTTTATATGGAGGCTTGCCATTTCCGTTTGCATTGCTTTATAGGGCCACTTTCCCCCGCCTTACTTTAATATTCTCTCTCTCTCTCTCTCTCTCTCTCTCTCTCTCTCTCTCTCTCTCTCTCTCTCTCTCTCTCTCTCTCTCCCTCCCTCCCTCCCTCCCTCCCTCCCTCTCTCTCTCTCTCTCTCTCTCTCTCTCTCTCTCTCTCTCTCTCTCTCTCTCATTCACAGAGCCCAATTTGTACTACCCTTAGGCTCATGTGTATAAAGCCAACCATTGGAATGTGTGATATATCAAAGGCCACATCCTTAAAGAAACTGAATCTCATTTCTCTAGAAAACAGGCACAGCTCAGCAGCAATCCTATTATGTCCAGAACACACTATAGCTCCAGATCTCCTCTTCTCTCCCATTTCCTACAAGCCTTGTTATAAATGCCTTTAGAGTCAAAGTTCAAAACTTCTGTACAGCTTAAATTTTAACTCACCCCAAACAGCAACATACTATTTCAAATAATGGCTTAGTTTCTTTTTATTTTTGTTATACATAAAAGTTACTTTTTTTGAGATAATCATGATGTTTTACACCAGGAATTTTTAGATTGCTGTATGATCAATGTTTGGATTAAATAACATTTGTTTTAGAACTAAGGTTATGATGGTAGGATGTCTGTCTTCCTTAGCTTATTCAGAACAGTTATTTATATTAACATTTGAAAATATGCTACAACCCTTACCATTGTAAAACCTACATCTTGATTATCAATCACTAAGCTAAACTAGTTTCAATAAAGAACAAAATTTGTTTATTTGTATTCATTTATTTAAAGACCAGCAGACAAGCTTGTCTGCACTAATTCAAAGTGCATTAAAGAGATTGTGGTACACAAAAAAATTGCAAATTATTGCTTCAAACTTGAATCAAAATGTTTTTTAAAGATCTGAAATTAGCATTATAGTTATCAACAGTGGAATTTACAATTGGAAAACCTCTTTTTTTCAGTAATATGTGCAAAGACATTATTTAAAACGACTTTTTACCTCTAAAATCATTTTTTATGTTTTCATCACAAGATTGGCAATTAACAGTTTCACTTTTAAAATACTTCAATTCATTTCTATATCCAAGGCATAGCATAAGATTTATAAATGAACTACAAACAATAACCATACAATCTAATATAATAAGATTGTCTAGTTGGTGTAGTACCATCCTTTGCCATACATAGACCTCTTAAACCACCAATAATTTCCAGTATATAAACTGTTCTTGTTACCGTCACATTTGACATTACTGCAAGAAGCAGTATAGAACAGATATCCACAAAGCGTTTGAAGAAGATAGACAGACAAATTCTGTGAGAGCTTTTTGTGCATACAAGATTGACTTGGCACTCAACAGACCAGTACTTCTTTTTTTATGCCCTACATTTTGTCCCAACCTTGATTCCAAACTCATGATGTGTAGCTTTCCTTATAAATTTATGGATTTGTCTTAAAAGAGTAGGTATGTTTCAACTTCTTGCTACACTACATTAGAGTAATATAGCTGCTGACTGTAACATAAGATAACATCAAAGTGAGGCAGTGACTAACTTCATAAAACTTAGATAAGTCTCTAATATTTTCATGCATTACTGTGACTAAGTGTCCAGTCAGAAGTTTATGTTTCACAAAGCAAGTGGATTAGCTATTTTAATTATTTTTAAACACTCCACATGTCTTAGCAGATGAGAAACAGGCAAACAAAGCCCATTAATCCACACTGTCAAAAGAATATGGCAAAAGATTCACTAGCCATCAACAACCTAAAGGTTGCTGATTCCCAAGAGAACGCAAAAGGAAACTGGTTTGTGTCTATTGCCTTTTTATTAATGGGAACCAAACACCTTCATTGTTGGTCCTTAAATACATTAATGATGAAAGGGTAAATAAGTAGTGTAAACCTATGATTTAACTTATGAAAAAATTTCAGCTCTTCCTACTTATCTGTGAAAGGGACCATGGGTGGGGGAGATGCCAAAGTTATTCCCGAAAATACATACTGAATACTTTTCTAAAAATGATGAGAAAATATAATCGTTAATTGTGGTATATTGACTCACTTGTAACAAATTCATCTGGACATTCACTTTACCACTCGATACCTCTAATTGTGATATCAAGTATGACAAGGAAAGTGAACCTTATCTTACACAGACTAAATGTCATGTATTGCACCATGAAACTGCTAATTATTTTCAAACCTATTTCTGCCTGAATTCAATCTGTGACTCTCCAGACTGCCCTTCATTTAAACAAATATAATTTAATTAATTAAACAAGAGAAAGATTGGGAATCTATAAAGTGCTTGGTTCTGTAAAGTGCTGAGATATCTTTAGATTAAGAAGGTATACTAAAGTAAACGGTTTTCAGCATTCTGAGGTTTGCTACACAATAAAGGTGATGGATGCACTCCTACTCAATACCAGGAACTCTAATTTGATGGTCACTCACATTTGATTGTAATCTACATTGTATTTGTAGTAGTCCCGGTGGTGGATTTTGTTAGTCTCTTTGTCAGTAAGTAACATTTGTTCTGCTCAGGTGTCAAAGCTCTATTAAAAGGTACTCATAGGATATTATGTGTCTTAGCACATCATCATCCAAGACGTCCACTAACAATAATCAAATTTTGCCATTTGGTACATGTGTGTGGCCAAGTCATCCCTCGAGGTTTTATGACTGTATCTCCACGAAATCCTGTAAAGGATGGTAGCTTTCTAAAAAGCTGAAAACTGGGAAACTGGAAAGCAACTTCTCAGTGCCCACACCGAGCCACAGGACTGAAAGGCAGTCCCCAGGGTGCTTCAGGGTTGTGGGTTCCAGGAATTCGCGGTCTATGTTTCTTAATTTTCTCAGAAGAAAACCTTCACCCTTCACTAAAATGCTAACCATTGACTTACTTCTTTCTAAGACAGAAACCTCAAGATTTTATGAACTTTTCCTGCAAAGAGCTAAAAGTATTTACGTTCTTGATAACGTTTGAATTATGGCCCTTCACCTTAAAACAGTCTCTCCGTATAAAAATGTCAATGGCCTGTAAATGTACAGATAAAACACTGTAAAAGAATGAGTTAAACTATAAAATTTGGAAGACCTTAGATGTTATAAAGCAATCTTCACCATCTTTCACATAAATCAAAGCAAACCTGAAATTCAACATTTTACAAATATGAAATACATTTCACAAAAGAAGATAATGACAACCAGAATGTGATATAACACAAAATGCATTAAAAAATTAATAAATCTCTCAGGGTATGTCTTTGTGTCTATCTCTGTGTCTGTGTCTGTCTCTGTCTCTCTACACACACACACACACACACACACACACACACACACACACACACTTGCACAAATATATCTCTAAACATACCACTTTTCCTTTGCCAGTGTCTCACATACAAATGAAGTGCCATTTTACAAACTATTTCTGTGTTATCTGGATTACTGCAAATGAATAGCCCCATTAAACACATGTAATTCACAACAAATAGCAGACACAAATCTCTTGATAATTATGTCTTCATTGTTTGAAATTAGCACCATGAAAGTCTATTTAACAACGTCTTCAAACAGATTGACTAAATTCCCCCCAGAATGCAATCTCATATTTTATAATGAAATTATTTATTGTATTATCCTAAAAACTTTCTTTCAGATAATTCTCTTAAAGTTAGTTTTGTCTGTAGCTGTTGAACATGATCTTAACCCTACTATGTGGGAAGCTGAGGCAGAAGATGCCAAGTTTGAGGCCAAGATATTTGAGAATTATAAATAACTAAAAAAAAAATTCTCATGAGTTACTAGATTTCAAGTGTTAGAAATATCCAAATGAATTTCCATTTAAAATATTTTCATTGTTAAATTTTATAATTACTTAAAATTTAAAACATCTGTCTATTAAAGAGCCAGATTATTGTTAAATGTATAATGTGTGTGTGAAGGTTAAATAAACAGAAATGCCTCATTAGTGTTGACATAGACTGTTCCTTGATCTTCTGAAATAAGCTCCCTGGCATTTATCAAGCAGATGTGGAATGGCTGCACCTGACAATCCCATGGTGCCACAGTCTAGCTATTTGCGTCAACTGTTTCCTAAGCTATGATACCTCCCAAGTCATTTCATCTTCTGTGTTTAAAGGTGGCTTTTTTTCTCCCATTCCCGAATGATAAAACACCTCAGTGTTGTGTTTGGAAAAAGGAACATAGACACTGCCTCCTTACCTGATTTTCCCGTACACACAATAAATCATTTCTATACCACATCAAAAGTAATCTTACAATAAGAATTCAATCAATTGTAAAAAGCCCTATGAAAGTTCAGATGATTCACTCTAGAAAAGACCCAAGTGAAGCAACCATCAAACCAAAGTAAACATTGAAGAAGAGAAAGAGAGAGGAAATTCAAATGTTAATTCTTACAGCTCTGGCTAGTGATAAAGTTCCAGTGCCTGCGATGTGTCCCCTTGCTCTTCATGGTCTATGTTCTTGCACTTTACATATGGTATTTGCAATATACATCAGAGAATATTTTCATTGATCTGGAGATTCTTGCTTAAAAATGATGACCCTCTCCCACATACAAAATGAAACCTATATAATCCCGTGGTTGACATTCTTGCTGCAGCAACTGGGCTGATGTTAATGGATGCTAAATCAGAAACAAAACTCTGACTGAGGGTTAAAATCAGCCATAAAAGACTAATGGATAATGCAATCTTTTCTGATGTCAAGTTATGTAACTCAAACTTCAGTGTTGAACATGGAAATGAATAATTTAGTCTATATTCTTTGATGGGTGGAGAATTATACAAGACACACATATAGTTTATTAAAGCAATAGGCAGTCTTGTGTTATATAAATATATTTGTTCCATGTCTATCAGTAGAATCTGAGTGTTTAGTAAGCTAGACAAAATACGTATGATGCAGGGATATTTTCTGAGGCTTACAGACATTCATCAGAGTAACAGCTTCAAAGGGACACAAACGAAGAAAATGGCAAACATTTAGAGTTAATTTTACATACGGAGAAGGGAGTATCATGGCATTAAGGTGCCCTATTCATATTACTTTAGATTTTAGAATTTTACAAAAATTTAGGAAAAATTTTTCCTAAACCTACTTTTTTATCGTATTTTGAACATTGAAATAACTACCAAAAACAGAGAATTCAGCACTAAATAGATTTTACAACACTAAAATCTTAATTTCTGAAGAAGTCTCAAAATATTAAAATTAATAAAAGCATGTATGGCTTTTGACATAGAAATGATTTTTTTAGGCATAAGATACAGATAAATCAAAGTAGCATAAGAAATTCTTTATTTAAAAATGTCTTTCTGAAATCGGCCTGGTATTTCACAACTCTCCTGATTCTATTTTGCTGAAGACTGTTCTTAAGTTTATCATATTAAATCTTACAACTGTCCCTAGCTTTAATCCGTAAGTTAGAAGTAAGCACTTAGACTGTTGATCAAATTAATATCCTAATGTAAAAAATGATATATAATAAGTTAATATACCCAAAAAGTATCAATATAGTGAAAAGACAGAGCAAAACTACTAGAGACTAACTTAAAGATAAACTATATGCTCAGAAGAAAACGAAAGTTCATGTATACAAAGTAATCACAACACACACACACACTCACACACATACACACACACTCACACACACACACGTATACAAATACACAATGCAATAGATTTCAAAATGTTCTCTGAAGAATACAAATTTTTAATTCTAGACATTTCAGTTAATTTTTTCACTAAAAGAATGAACACAAAAATTATTCTGTCTGACGTCTTAGCAGACTAGTACTGGAGAGTTACTAAGAGTAGAAGAAAATGAGCATTTTCTTCAAAATTGGTAACTATTGTTTCAAAAAATATATAAAATTTTAAATCATGTTATATATATATATATATAATTTTAAATCATGATTAGTTTTGAAATATCAACGTTGAGCTCAAAAGTTCATTTTCCAGTTCCATGGAAGGGGCACATTGTAACAGGTTTGATAATTATTAAACCCACTTGAGATAATCTCAGAAATTTTGACTAAAAATTGCCATTAAGAGAGTTTTATTCTTTCAATAGGATCCATAGAATCTTCAGTAGAATACAGTATTTTTTTACAAAGGGGAGGGGAGTGGAATAGTACTCAGAGGCTAATAAAGCCCAGTCAATGTTTGACTCTAACGCAAGATGAAAAGACGAGAAAAAAAATAATAGTTCCTCATTTCACTTTAGTTGTTAACCTCTGATAAAATGAGCTCTGTAGTTAACTATGTCTGTTGACTTTTCTTACAGTGTCTGAAACACTGGAATAATTAGCAAGCAGCTGCTTCTTTCCTTACATTTTTCAACATTACACATAGTTTAGAGATAACTGAAGGGGTAGTCCCTAGATGTCAAGAGAGCCTGAGAGCATCCAGTTGTCAGGGTGTCACAGTACAGTAACCTGCCTATTGACACTTGCTGAGAAACAAAATATCCTCCAGACGGAAGTAGCAAGATATCAAATAGCAGTCAAATACATAACCATGCTATAGTTTCTTGTCATGATTTTTATTTACGTACTAAGTTTCAGCCCAAAATACAATTATTTTAACCAATTACAATCTAATTTCTGTTCTGTGTTCTTCAATTTCCTTGACATTTCTTAAATAAGAACAAAATTTTTGAAGGGCAGTAGTGGTTCACACCTTTAATCCCAGCACTCAGGAGGCAGAGGCAGGTAGATTTCTGACTTCGAGGCCAGTCTGGTCTACAGAGTGAGTTTCAGGACAGCCAGAGCTACACAGAAAAACCCTGTCTTGAAAAAATCAAAATAAAATAAAATAAAATATAAAAATAAAAATAAACGGAGAAAATTTTCAGTACAGATAATTCAACAATAAATTACCTATTTATTATCTATTTAGATATAAATGAGCTATGTAGTTTCTCTAATGTTTTAGTTAAAAGGGCAATAGTTTCTCTTTCTGGTTCTTGTTTGTTTCCTTCATATCATGATTTTTTATAACAGCATCCAAGTTATTTCTGGTTTCTTTAAACTCTTTATATTATAGTTAGTAATGGTATGTTTCATATATTTCCCAAGGAAAAAGCTATATGTGATGAACTGAGCAATCAATTCTTATGTAATTCTATAATTAAAACTATAGATGCACACATATGGCCCAAACACACAGGATTCATTCTATGTACAGTGTACTGAAGGCTATCAAACATTAAATAATTTGATGGACACAGATATACAATTTCAATAATTCAGTACTAAAATCCACTGATAGGAAAGACATTTTAGAACTAATATTTGGTAAAAAATTAAGGCTTAAAATCTGACACATACACACACACACACACACACACACACATTCTGGTGTGTGTGTGTGTGTGTATGTGTGTGTTTGTGTGTATGTATGTGTGTAAGAATTATTTTAGAATTCTGTGCCTGTGATCAAGTTTGCAAAAATATGTAGAAATTTATAATTAAAAATAAACTCTTAAACAATCTGTTTCTTAAAGTATTTACTGAATATTATTTCCAAACATGGTATTGTAGTTAATTCTTTCTAAATACATTTAATTGACATTTTTATATGTCTCCAAATAAATTCATTTCTGATGTCTTAGAAGGTATTCAATGTGTGCAGCAGTTTGATGGAGCACAATCTTTTCTCCAACATCTCCATCTGCTGGCTCAGAGAAAAATAAAATTTTAATCACTGTTTTATGTAATTTTTAAATTTTTATAATGTATGTACCATTATAGAATTAAAATATAAAAATGTTAAATTACTATTAGCTAGATAAATGCTCATTTATCATAATAATCCATTAGAATAAATAGAAACAGATGCATATAAGCAGATTTATTTGTTCTTTAATCCCCAAATTGTAGGAGCTTGAATACTCATATATATAACCTATTTTAAAAGTTCCATTTAAACGTTTTTCTAATTAGTCCCATATTCAATTTTACTAAAATCATTTATAGTATACAGTACTTAATATTTTTTTCTAAACACACTTCTTGGTTTTGTTAGCTAACTTTAGAGTGTGTATAGAAACACAAATATCAACTTATTCTTTTCTCAAAAATTGAGATTTTTTTCTTTTACTATGATGACTTACTCATGAAGACCTACTAGAGTTCTTTTCCATACTCACAGTAAACCACTCATACAGGACCTCAGAGGCTTCTCCTCATGAAAAGTATAGCATTACCGAGTCTCCCAAAACCATTAGAAAGACCACTGAAGTAAATGATCAGAAAGCATTTGTTATTGGGATAATATTCATTTATTCTCTGACAATTAGAAGGTACTAGGGAGATTGTGGTACTGGATGGATGGATGGATGGATGGATGGATGGATGGATGGATGAATGGGTGGATTGAATCGGTGGATGGATGAATGGGTGGATGGGTGGGTGGCTGGCTGGATGGATGGATGGATGGGTGGATAGGTGGATGGGTGGATGGGTGGATAAATGGGTGGATAGGTGGATAAATGGGTGGATGGATAAAAGATTGGATTCTGAGGTTCCTCACTGCTTTCAACTCTTGCTAAAATGATAGTCTCAATTTTCTCTCTTCTTTGAGCTTTACATTTTTCTCATAATAAAAGCTTATTTAAACATTCATTTGAACAAAATCCAAAAAGAAAGGAAAGGGGGAGCAAGGGATCAGTGGGGAGAGGAGAAGGGCTTGAAAAGAAGAAAAAAAAAAAAAAAAAACAAGGCAGAGAGGAAAAAGAAAAAAAAAAACACATTGGAAGTCTGTCTTTGTCTTCTCTGGTATCCATGGAAACAAAATGGGAACAAACAGGTACTTTCATCATCTGGTTGTGACTGAAAAGGTGTGGGAGCTGAGTGCAGCAGAGTACATTCTAGATCAGAATAAAATGACTTCCTTTCATTTAACTCTTACACCATTCAGTAGACATCCTTAGACATTTAACTCTATGTCAGCCTCAGTGTTCCTGAGTAGGAGCATCCATCTCACACAGTTAAGTACTAAGCAGATCCACTCCTCTGACAAAACGATAGCCCTTCATTCTAAAGCTTTGCTTTCTTACAAACAAATCTTAACAAATAACTTTTGTTCTGTGCACTCATTAGGATAAAGAATAATCTTGTTTAGAAGCAGCAATTAGTAATTCATACAATGCAAAATTGTCATAGCCTCCTTAGGTTTCCGGAGAAAATGGGGGAAAGACATTGTTGATCTTGCTTGTCAATGTACTTAATGCTGTTGTATCTTTTCTATGAAAGATGACTAAATAGAGTAAGGAAACAAATTATCTATTTGCACTGGGGTAAAACCCACAGCAGCCTCTAAGTGGCCATGTTTACCTTGATACATGGGGCAAGACAGACTTTTATTTATTTAACCTGGAAGTTGTGGTTATTTGGTTGTGCACACATATGCCTCCTCTGCTCTCATCTCCTTTCTTCCCTTTAAAGAGTTAAATTAATTGTATCATTTTTACTATTCTTAGCCCCCTGCCTCCAAGGCAAATATTTGTCTTTGCAAGTTTTAGAAATTTTACCACTTGCCAATGTGCACTCTAGAAAATTCTGTTTGCAGAGCCTCATTTCTTTTACTGTGGCATATCAGTGATCTGTAGTAGTCAGTAAGCTTACAGCATTGGAGTTGCAAAGTCAAGGTCCTGGGTTCTCCTGAGGCATTGTTTCTCTTGTTTCTTCCTGTTGTTTTAGTGCCTGGTATACTGCTCTGTGGGTGGGGCAGTCTTATGATTTGGGAATGTATAGTTTAGAATGTTTGCTTTTGTGACTTTTTTAAAGGAAAAAAATCTATTTCAAAAAAATGAAGGCTTGAATATACTGCATTTTAGAACTATGGTCAGATATATAAAATTCAGTATGTAAAAGAAAACAATGTATTTGTTCCTTGTGGGTGTACTCTTGCCACGTATCTCATTTCAGTACAATTCATACTAGAAATAAACCCAGTCAACGATATTAGCCTGAGGATACATGCCACACAAAGTACAATCTCTGAGCCTTAAAGAGCCCCAGTACAGTGGCTCGGCACCTGTTGGAACAGAGAAACATTCGTTTAGTTTGGTGGCTGTATTTGTTAGTTTCCCAGTTAGCTCATCTCTTTATTTGTTACCAACGATCAACTTCTTGCTTATTAAATATTTTCAAAATGTTTTAATATTTCAGAATCTTTGTGTAACCCTACTTGTCAGCGCACTGTGACACTGCATTTGTGCATACAAATGCAGCTCGGTACAATTCAGCTCAAGTTGCATGCCAAACTGTAACTCACAAGAAACGGAAACTTCTTTGGTAGCGCAGGAATGGCCTAATTCAGTAGGTAAATAGGACAATTAAAGACGCCTTTCACATTTATTTAAAACATTTTGTTTGTGTCTGTTATGTAATAACATGTATTGCATTGGGATACTTTTCTGTAATATTCTATTACATTTTAAATTTTTATTCAATTATTTATTTGGAGGGGGCATGTGGAGGTCAGAGGACAATCAATATCCAGGCGTCATTTCTCTCCTTCTCCTCTCAGAGACCAGGGAGTAATCCCAGGTCCATCAGTTTGAAGGAAATGTTTTTACCCACTGAGCCATCTAGTGTCTCTTCTATGAGGAAGTTCTCTGTGTATCTCTCTCTCTCTCTTTCTATCTCTGACTCCATTTTCAACAATCTCTCTCTCTCTCTCTCTCTCTCTCTCTCTCTCTCTCTCTCTCTCTCTCTCTCTCTCTCTCTCTCTCTCTCTGCCTCTTTCCTCAACATTAGCATATTAAGAGAACTATCCTTAAAAGGCTCTTTCAGAAAAACTAGAATTCTGGTCTTATAAATGACCAGAAGCACATTATCACCCTATGCATTTCTTCATTTATTTGTTTGCGGACACGGTTTGCAAACTGGCCTGTTGATGTCCCTGGTGTTAAAGAACTAAAGCACAGAATACATGACAGGCTTTGGGGGGCGGGGGTGAGGTGGGGTGTGGGTGGGATGGCAACCGGTTGTGGGAACACTGCCTTGGGCATTTCCTCTGGTGATTTTCCGCTCTGTTACAGGGGAACCAAAGTGGGAGGTGAACCACCTGCAAATCTTCCCCCGAATTGTTATCTATGGCATGGAAGCTAAGAACACCAAGGCAGGAAACATCTGCCAGCCTGGAGGCCGGAAATGGTAGCAGCTGGGAGCGCGCAGGATGCTGCCTCTGCACGGGGACCTAGTCCTCGGCCTCGGGCGACCTCGCACTTGCCCAGCAACTGGACACCAGTCATTCTGCCTAAAGCCTTGCCAGAGCGTCCTCAGGAGTTCCAGATCCCTATGCAGAGGCCAGGGGCTGATACTGAAAACTACAAAAGCTAAAATGGCTGGTCTGCGACTTCTTCAAATTTTAAAACTCAGCCGGATGCAATCGCTTCCGAGTCATCCTCAGTCTCCAGTCGCCTTTGCCTGAGCCTGCGACCCTGGAACAAAGCACGCGCGGCTGGTGAGCACTCAGGCCACCCTCGCCTCTACTTGGGCGTAGCTTCAGGGAACTGAGAATGCACCTAGCTTCTGTTCCCCGCCTTCCTCATCCCTGCTCTGCCGGCGATCAGGTTGAGGTTTGTATCTGGTAGGCATCCCCATCAACAGCCTCATCCCCCGCTGCCCGCATTCTCAGCCCTTCGGGGTCTCCATTCTCTTAGCATCCCTTCCATGCCCGCTCACACAAGCCAGTCAGGGCCTGCGTCAGTCTCGTGCCCGCGCCCCTCGGGTGGGCATTATGTAACAGCCCCGGGCCCAACTCCTCAACCATTGCAATAACTTGTCCCGTGCAATAGGACGACGTGGGGCTTGCGGGGACTGTAGGTCGAAGCTGCCCTGCCAGGCTACCGGACTAAGGCATGAGATCTATCCAACAGTCCCACAGCGCGCCCTGGGGAACAGCGTGTTCTCTTTTGGTAGAGTGCCAATAGGCGCGCAAGAGGGAGGGGGTTGGGAGATCCTCTTTAGAGGCGCCAGAATCAAGCAAGAACCCCCTGAATTCGAAAGAACAGTCCAAGTCCAACCCCTACCCCAGATTCTAGGGTGCACATACTGCGCATACTGTTCAGTGCCTTTTGTCCCCACTTCACTGCCCGCCGGTCAGTGGGGGTCCCAAAGATTACAGCCACCTTCTCGCTGTACCTTCACACGCACGCGCGTGTTCAGTCACTCCCACCCACACATGACAAGCCAGCAACACACACACACACACACACACACACACACACACACACACACACACACACACACAGGCACACCATCCTTCACTGGCATTCACAGGCTTGCTTTCCCTGTGTCCCTGTGCAGCACTGGAAAGATATGAATATTCATTACTTACAAGCATTGGTGACTGCGAAACTGTTGGCTACCTCCAAATTGTCGATATGGGGTGTCAGTCTGAACTCCGAAGTGGAAAACTGAACCATCCCTACCCGAAATGCACTGTATTCTTGATCAGCGCCCCTTGGAAATAGCCCCCCTGCAAAAATAAACAGCAAGCAAGAGAACGATGTCAGAGCCCTGGAGAGATAAGAGTGGGATGCTAGCACCCAACAGCCCCAGAGTCTCTTATTCACACTACCCGCTATAATAAACGTAATCAGTGAGTTGGGCAGCAAGGATCCAAAAGGTGCTCAACGGATCCAAGGCAAGGGGGAGAGTCTAAAGACCAAAAAGATTCTCCCTTTTAATCTTGAGCTTTGCGATCATTTCCCTGAAAATCTGAGCACACTAGGAGATGCCTTCAAGGCAGAAGTAACGCAGTACCCGGTCAGAAATGAACAGATCCTTTCCCCTCTATTGTGTCAAAAGGCATAGTCATTTCTTTTTGCTTCAGCCTAAGAAAATCATGTATATTCTAGGTAGTTTCAATCTGGAATGCAGTCAAGGTATGACATAAGTCTACATGACATGAATTAATTTGCACACTGTGAACAAAGATTACCACCAAATTATGCACAATTCAAAGGCATAACACAAAAGGTACCTACCTATCTGTATGCTGTTAGAAGAGACACCAAAAATCAGTCCCCATAAAACAGGAGAAAGGAGGACAGAAATATGCATAATCTTTTGCATTTCCAAGAAAAGTAGAGCATCCACAAAATATCCCCTCGTTTCCCTTTCCTCCTTTTCCTTCTTTGACCGTTTTCCTCAGCAAATTAGATCCTCTGCATTTTGAGGTCGAAATTTAGCAAGGAGCTGCTAAAACCACGAAGTGAAGGCAGAAGAATCCTTATCTCCCAGGTTTAGCTGGTGGCTGTTGATGCCTGCGTCCTGTCCCTGCTCCTGAAGTCCGAGGACTGGCTGAATGCAGTTTTTAGCTGAGCTGCTGCTGTGGTCCCGGTGTCTGGGAATATCAGCACCCTCCCGTGCACTCACACAATCACCCTCTCTCGAGCTCTCTTCTCCCTCTCTCCTCTCTCACACGCGCGCGCACACACATACACACACATACACACACACACACGCACACACACAGGAAAGTCACAGAGAGGGGCAGGCAGTCCCGGGCGCGCGTGCGCGACTCGAGGCAGGCGGCGAGCTCGCGCACCCACCCCTCCCCCGCACAGCGCCCCGCACCCCGCACAGCCCTGGCAGCTTCTGCGCGGTGCCGAGAAAGCGCGGCTCAGAGCCGGGCAGCCTGGTGCCTCTTAGAGACCTCCAGTCTTGCGCATTCGATTTTAGCACCGCGGACAGCGCTTTGGTCCCTGCTATGGGCTGAGGTTGCAGGGTTTACTGTAGCTGCAGAGATGTTCCAGCCAGATCCAAATGCTGCAAAACTGATTTCCGGTTGCTATGCCTAGGAAGCCGAACTGCTAATTGCTGTTGGCGGCGAAGCTTTCTTCCGTAGGGCCCTGTTTTACATTGAGCACAACGAATATGATTTGATTGTCTCAAAATCCACTTAGCAGTATCCACACACTGCCTTCTGCCTCAGCTGACCCAG
Organism: Mus musculus; assembly: GCF_000001635.26. Taxonomy (NCBI): domain Eukaryota; kingdom Metazoa; phylum Chordata; class Mammalia; order Rodentia; family Muridae; genus Mus; species Mus musculus. The sequence goes on from NC_000069.6 coordinate 80,803,256, forward strand.
ATAAAAAGCAAACAAAATACTCCCTGAAGGGACAACTCCCAAAATCGTGAACTTTAGCTTCCTATAATGCAAGCATAATCTCAGGGAAACCCAAAATTCTATCCTTAACTATAAAAGGATGCCAAGACCCGGGTAACTCGATCAAACCTTTGAAAGACTTCGTGTAGGAATCCATCTTTAGAGTATGCCCCTTTGGATAGTGGTTCGATTGTTCAAGCCACATTGCCTGTGGATTGCTCTTGTACTACAGTGCAGACTCCCCCCTGCTGTAGAGTCATGTAGACTTGGCTCTTAGATGTCCGTTTTGTATAGAGATTGAAAGAACCGTAGGTTTCTGCGGGGGGGGGGGGGGGGGTAGTAGTCTAGAATGGATGTATCACTCTTAGTTACAAACCAGATACCCCATTACATTATGGCCTTAAGTTTCAAAAATAATCACTGCCTCAAGGAAGTAGGTTACCTCATTACACCGAGCCTGCTTGGGTATCTGGATTGTAACGAATACATTAAAAATTAAAGTTTGTGAGAAGGGGCTTGGTAAAGCATAGCGATGATTGTATATGCCTGTGAAATCTATGTTCAAAACTCCACTTCATGCCAAGCCATCTCTATATACCTGCGTGGCAAGTCTCTCTGCAGCCTCAGAAATTCTTTACCAAATTGTATGTGTTTTGTTTTAAACAGAGAAATGAAAGAGGTCTCATTTCAGAGATCTGTTGCCAGGAGCCAGGAGATTGAAGCTGACAGCATCAAAGGGAAAACTGGCTGATGGCCCAAAGTGCATGAAAGCACACCATAGTTAAACCTTATGGAGAAAATGTGACTTTAATATCACACATGGTTTTTAACCATCATAAATCATACTTTGCCTTAGTCACTGGGTCTAAAAGTCCCTATTTATTAAAACAAATTTTAAAATACATGTTTCTCATGAAAATGAGAAGGAATGAAGAAAAGCAAAAAAGCAAAGTAATACCCGTGACTTCCAAATATTGTAAGCTTGTGATTTTAAGTCATTCTCCACCCCCTCTGTTACTCACTCTCTTTCTCCTCCCCTGTTTCCCCCTCTGTCTGTGTTTGTGTGTGTGTGTGTGTGTGTGTGTGTGTGTGTGTGTGTGTGCGTGTGTGTGTGGGAGGGGGGTGTTTGTTCCTAAGGCAAGAATGCATAACATATGTATAATATACTAAAGTTATAAGCTGACATATTCTGGGTGAAAATACCTTCTTTTTATAACCAATAATTCATCTCACCTGTGAATCAAAAATTTCACATTCATTTAAACAGGTCCTCTAAATAGGAACATACAAAGCCTTGTAGAAAATCAATAAGAATACAATTATAGGTAAAACAAGAATTATAAATACCCCAACTTGTTACATAAAGAATAATCAAACAAATTACACACATTTTCACCTCTACTTCTGACACCCAGCACAAGAGTGGTTTGAAGTTTATGAACTTCTAATAGAACCAGGTCAACAGATACAGCAAGGAAAATGTCTCAGTAACATGCTTCTTATACTTGCTGTTCAATGTCTGCCACCAGAGCATCTTCGGTCTCATCCAAAGTGCTCTGGGATGATAGTTGATGATAAAGGGACAGGAGCTTGATTATGGAAAAAATGTATGATACTATTAATGTGTCTGGCAAGCAAATTAAAATTTAAAATAAAGGGACTCTTCGAAAGCAGCTTTCATTTTAACCTATTTGAAATTCAAGGGCAGTCATGAACTCAAAATTGACTGGATTTCATCCTTAAAGAACATGAACTTGCTGAATCATAGTGCTTTATCCCCATGGAATATAAACAACCTTATCAAACATTACATTCTGCTGGTAAATTGTAATTGTACATAGTCTATAACATTTTATCAGGCATTTTTGAAATGTGATTGCTACTCTAGTAGCAAATCTATGTTCAAAACTTAGGTAAACATCTGACATTCACACAGCTAGAAACATTTCCTACTAAAACTAACATAATTACATTAATATGATCTTCCATGAAGCTTTTCAATGCACTACATTAAGTAGTAGATATTCTTTTCACCACAGAATGCTGTCTAAGTATAATGACTTTAAACTGAATGGAGTAAATGGTTATACAGTAAATAGAAAAATACTGATGTTTGTTTTTTTATAAGCATAAAGATCACCCATTAAAGCCACAAAGCTTCGTGTTTCTTGAATACTTAAATTTATCAATAACAAAATCAATTTTGAATATTACAAAGAAATTGAATAGAACAATAGGTTCTAAGGACCTAGTTGCTGTTTTCTGCCCTCTGCTGTTCACTCCTGGAAACTCTGTAGCTCTTAAGCAGCCTTTCAGATACAAGAAAATTCACAAAAAGTAAAAATCAATATTATCTTTCTCATTGATTGTTTCAGTGGTTGGTTGCTGCTGTTGTTTTTATTGAAATATATTTATATTGAAATATAATTTGTAGGATGATAACAGTTAGATATATATTTTCTCATTCTTAGTCCACCTTTATTTCAATTATAATTTCTTTTAATTTTTAAAGTAAACTTTCACAAACTAACAAATTTAAGTGTTTGTCAAATCTTCAATTATTTTATATTCATATTTTATAATTAAAATACTTATCATAGAGAAATTTTGTCAGGCATGGAGAATGGAGTGGAGGTAATTTTGAACAGACTTGAAACAAACTTCTGGAAGCATATCTAGTCAAAACTGTACTATTCACTCAGTTGTTACAGTTTGTACTGATAAAGTCTGACAAAGCAGAAGTCATCATAACCCCGAAAGGCTTTATTGAAACCCATCAAAAGATGGGAGATGGCCAAAGAAACAGAACAACGTTCCAGTGTTCTAATCATGAGACCCTATTTTCTAAGACACCAGAAAAAAAAAAAAAAGAAGAGTTGTAAAGATCTAAATATATAAAGAGAAATGGATTTTGAGATTCTCAATTAAGAAAAATATAGCTAAACATTAAGATTGAGACAATATTGTTCATACTGTTGTTTTTCAGAATTTTAAATTATTGACTCAGCATGTCAAATTCAAAGCCCAAGGACACATATCTAAAACTACTAATCATAAGCATTATAAATGTGTATGTATAGATATATGTAGGTGTATGTCTGTATATACATATGATATTTAAAGTATAGAATCCTAAAATAGAAAAACAGTATCCACTTTATGTTTGAAGGATTTAATAACATCAAATTCAATTATAGCATCTATAGATAGCAAGTGACTACGGTATTTATCTATTATGCCTGGTGCTATAAATTACGAGATTAAGATGATATAATGAAGCTGGACAGTGGTGGCGCATGCCTTTAATCCCAGCACTTGGGAGGCAGAGGCAGGCAGATTTCTGAGTTCGAGGCCAGCCTGCTCTCCAGAGTGAGTTCCAGGACAGCCAGAGCTACACAGAGAAACCCTGTCTTGAAAAACAAAACAAAACAAAACAAAAAACCAAATCAAAACAAAACAACAACAACAAAAAATGTGATGAGAAAATGACAAATTCAGATTTTGTGCAAATTATCAGTGAAAGTTAAGGATGGTCATTGTGATGGACTATCTTGGGTTTGAAGGTAACACACACAGGAAGAAGGAACGTCAATCAAGCAGTTACCTTCATTAGACTAATCTCTGGGTATGTATATGGGAGCATTTCCTTAATTGTTGATTGATAGAGGAGGTACAAGGACACTGTGAGCACTGCAGTATCTGGGCTGGTGGGCTCAGAAAGGTTGCTGAGAAGCCAGCAAACAAACCCAGTGAGTCATGTTTCTCTGCCATTTTTTACTTCAAGCACCTGCCTTGAAATCCTCTCATGGCTTTCTTCAATGATGGATCATAACCTATAAACTGAAATAAGCCCTTTCCTCTCCAAGTGGATTTTGTTTATTACAGCAACAGAAAGCAAAGTAGAATAGCAGGCAAATATCTCTAATGCCAACTTTATCTTGGATTTCAAAGGGAGAAACATGTCATCAAAGGCTCACACCTGGACTGAGTCAAGCAGGGTTTAGCTAAGAAAAGGCTAGCATTTTGCCTAGGAAGGCAATTCATAGAAAGCCAGTGACATCAGCAAATCATGGGCACATGCTGAGACTTACAAGTAGTTCAGTGTTTCTAGGAGAGTGAACACAAGGCAAAGATTGGTGGCAGAAACAAACAGGACTATAGCTTAAATTGTATACAGTATATAAATATATATTATATGTGTATAAAATATACATATTTTTTGCTTTATCTTACAGGAGAAAGGGACGTTTTCTAGATCACATGGAGCTAAATGTTCTAAAACTTGCTTTTCAGGCTATTTTGGAAGCAGTGTTTAGGTGGGAGCATGCAGAATGTAGGAAGATACAGTGTGAGTCTGTGTTTCAGAAGGGACTACAAGGGCCGGAACTAAAAGAACCCCACTTGAGACAGGGCAAAAATGTTGTATTGAAAACTATTTAGGATAGACCCTTATTAAGACTTGCAAGTAGACTTGCATGTGATGGAACCAAAGGAGATGGAGAGAGAGAAAAAGTTGGTTTTCATGGAAGGAGACAGTGCCCGAAAGTACATGATCTCACCAGGGATTTTTGGAGAGCCCTGAAAATCAGAAATGTACAAAAGAAAGGGATGAGATTCATATAATGATAGTGTTTCATGTGATAGTTTCTACTTATTAAAAAGGCCAAATAAGTCAGAATAAATGAATCATAATTTCATTATGAATATTAAATGTGAGTTTTATCGATATTGAGTCATTTTCTTCCTCTTTTCAATATAAGTTTAATGTTATAACCTTGCACATTGGTGCACCAAACAATTTCCAATTTTTAATTCTTTAAAATAGGGTGTTAATGATGCTTGTGAGGGCTAGAAAGATGACTCAGCAATTAAGAGCACACACTACACTTGAAAATGACCTAAGTTCGATCTCAGCACTCACATTCAGTGACCCACAACTACCCATCTCCAGTTCAAGAGAATCAGCTGTTTCTTCTGGCCTCAGGGGGCACCTAAACTCAAGAGAATAAACTCTTACTCACACTAACACAATTTAAAATATTTTTAAAATAAATAGTAAAAATGAAAAAATATTTGAGAAGCAATCAAAACACATTAATCTGGTGGCTAATCCGGTTGCCAATTTGACAATATCTGGAATAACCTGGGGTACAGATCTGTGGGTTTTTCTAGGAGAACGTGTCTAGATTGGATAAATCGGGATGGGAAGACATATCTAAAATGTCCCTAGTTCCAATTAATGGGCTGGAATAACAAATTAAATGACTGTTAAAAAGCAAGATGAACATCAGCATGCATCCATTTCTCCTTCCTGACTGTAAAAACAATGTGACAAGCTGTCACAAGTGCCAGTCCATGAATTCCCCATCATGATGAACTGGGATACTGGAAGCCAATACAAAGCATCGTTCATTGCTTAGGTTGTTTTTGTCATTTTTTTTTGTCCTCATGTTATGAAAGTAATCTACATGAAGTCATTAAAAGTAATGTTTGGTGTTTCATAAAAAGTTTTGCTCCTGCCAAAGAGCATAATTTTGTTGGTGGTAACTAGAACGAGCTTCTGGCATCCCTGAATACTGTCAACAGGAAAGTAAAATGATACTGGCCATATGAGCAATAGTATGGGACTTTCTCCCTACGACATACAAAAAAGGAGCAATGCCTCCCTTGAGTTTATATGGAGAAGAATTCGAGTGAATATTTGAAAGAGCTAGTAACACTCTGTGTTTATAATAGTTACAGTGAAAATAGGCTAGTTATAGAGATAGTAAAACAAAACAAGTTTCAGATGAAGATATAAAAATGACACAAACACACAATGAAATAGTATGCTGCCATTAAGAGGAAGAAGGAAAAATAAAAAAAAATAAAAAAATAAAAAGCTGACTCTTGAGGACATATGTCAAGTGAGATTACTTGTACCAACAGGACAAATACTGCATTCCTCCACTAATCTGATGTTCTCAAATAAGCAAGCATGCAGATGCACAGACTAAAATGGTGTACCACAGAAGCTCAGGAATATGGAAAACTGAGATTATGCTGAAAAATTGTGTAGTTTCAATTGTGCAAGGCAAGTCAGTTCTAGAGATAGGCTGTGACATTTTATGCCTTGAGTTAATGACACTTGGTTGTGTAACATGCAAAATTTTAAAAGGTGTATCTCTTTTGTTTCTATTTTAAACTATTTTTAAAGCTGATTCCTTCAAAGATACACAGTGATTTATTCAGCACCTGAACTCAACAGGCTTCTTATAAGCAAGCTCCCTTTGTTCTGGACCACTTGAGCTTTTGGTTTTCTTTGCTGTATTTCTACAGCTTCTCTTGCTATTTTCTTCTGTTTGGTTTTGTTTGATTTTATGCTGGCTTGCTGGTTTTTGAATGTCCTGGCTTCCAAGTGATTCCCTCTGATTTTGCACTTTATAGCCTCCACTACTCTACCCTCAATCAGAGTGCAGTCACACAGCTGCCAGAGGCACTGCTGACTTGATTCAAGAGGAGCTTGAGATGCCCAACTTGGAAAAGGGCAGTCACCTTCCACAGCATCTAGAATGCAGCCAAGGATGGAGACATGCTTTCCTTAGTCAGTGCACTGTGCTGAAATGTTAGAAACAAGGAGCAGAACTTTTTCAAGCAGACTGTCTCGCATAACCTTGAGTGGCTCTATTTCCCTTATTCTAAAACTGTCATGTTAGATTTATCAGAGACAGATTATGTGGGTATGAATCCAAAATTCAACTTTCTTCCTGCCGTCAGTAGCCATTGTTTCAGAGTGTTGTCTGGTATGATATAAGCAAAATTTCATTTTCAGGCCTGCTGTTGCATAGAATTGATTGTTTCCTGTGACAGAGAAAGACATGGCAACAGCAAGAGGGTATTTTTTTTTTATTTCACTGTATCTTCTGGTGAGAACTAAAATAGCAAAGGTTCACATGGACAATAAAAACTCTGTAGATACCAATGTGAAGACTGCAAGGAGTACTGAGTGTTGTAAAGGCACTTGTATGAATGATTGTGTCCTCTGAGGGGTAGGCTTGTACCATCCATGTAGAACTTTCCCCCACCTGAATAGAACACACATGGGCTTTCACAAAAATGTCCTTATCTGTACTATTGCCAAAGTGCTCAGAGGTGACTATTCACAGTTTGATTTTGATGTCATGAACCTACTTGTGATATCAAGACCATTTTCTATGCATATTTACACAGAAAATAACATCATGACTAGAAGGACCTAACAGTCATACTCATATACTTTTATTCACCTGATTAGTGATGTGTACAGATTTGGTGGCCACAGACACCCTCCTTTGTCTCTGTCTCTCTCTGTTTTTGTCTCTCTCTTTCTCTTCCCCTTTCTCCCCTCTCTCATCTATCTCCCTCTATCTCTCTCTCTTCCTCTTCTTCTTCCTCCTCCTCTCTGTCCCCTCTCTCCACATATATATATGTGTGTGTGTATAAATATATGTATATGTATATGTATATGTATATGTATATGTATATGTATATGTATATGTATATGTATATGTATATGTATATGTATATGTATATGTATTTGTATATGTATATATCACTCTCCCTCTCTTTCTCCCCCCATGCCTTCTTCTCTTCCTCCCTTAAATTCTCCCTCCCTCCTCCTCTCATTCTTCCCCTTCTTCTTCTTTTCATTTCTCTTACCCTCCTTCTTCCATCTAATGATCTCTTCTCCCCTGAACTTGGCAGCTGAAGCACCTTCCAGTCTGTACACAAGAAAGCAGTGATTCTCAGGCTCTGCTTTCTTTCATTCTTTGTAAGGATGAAAAGTATGACATACCATTAAGATGCTGGCCAACATCTTTTACATTAATTGTTTGGTGAAGTTTTCTGTAGATGTCATCTACTTTGAACTACTAGTAATAATAAAATAATGAACATGATCATCTGTACACAGGTCCAACCTGAACTAACAGGAAATCAGGAACTACTCTGTGGAGTAAAGTGTGTGAGAAAAAATAAGCGTGCAGGAAAAGGTACTATGGAAATCTCAGCTACCTTCTCATGAGAATTATTTTTGTCATACATGCATGTTGATATTAGGTTCTGCATATTTGACTTCCATTTTACAGGCATACTTCTGTGCATGTCTAATTTTATGGTTGGGTGAATATAGCAATACCTGTTTTCTATGCATCGGAGATCATTTTGCAGAATCCTTTGGCATCATCATAAGAGAAGAGCTCAATATATAGTAGGGTCCAGAGGCAAATCAGAAGCCACTTTTGAAATGGATCCTTGTTGCCAGTTTAGGGGTGGCAATCTCTTACATCAAATCCTGGTCAGCTTATCCAATCTTTACTTTCTCCCCATAGGCTCTATACCAGCATCTCTGAGCTTCGTACATTTCCAAAAATTGTGTCTAAGGAATCTGAAATACAGCACCACCCTAAATTCCATTCGAACTGAATGCTACACTCTTTTGCTTTGGATCCAAATGTCAGTCTTACAGTGTGTGTCTAAGCAACCAAACATGATATATATAGTTTGAAAAGTGAAAAGGGCCTGCTAAGAATTTCTTCTTTCCATATTGGGTAATGTCAGATGCAGCTAGATTCAGCTCCTTATGACTTCTACTACCTCTGTCACATATATTATTACAAAGGCTTCTAGGAGGACTCTGACCACTTGTATATCTGTCCAAATTGTCATAGTGTCATCAAAACAATGTGCTGATTTAACTCTGTGCCATATGGTCATTCATATCAGCCTTTCATTCTTCTCTTTGTACATGAATAAGATTGTCACAAGGGAGAGGTGTTAGAAAGTGGAAGAATTGTCCTTGAACAACACCTGCTTTGTCGCTTCTGTTTGTTTGTTTGTTTGATTGATTGATTTTTTTCAAGTAAGAGGTTTTTTTTTTCTTATAATGCTAAAAGATTAGCTTCTGCTTCCACAAGAATGTGAGGGGATTCAGAGTTCCAGGGTACTCAGACTCATCCATGTCTTTATAAATACTTTCATTTTATCCATTCGAGTTCCACTCCTTAATATCACCACAATTAAACTAGAAACATGTAGCAAAACATTTGATTGGTACCAAAAAACTTGCATACCTAAAGTCAGAATTTGTACTGCCCACATACCACAAGTTCCTTGGTTCAACATGACAGGAGAGAGCACTTCCTAATGTTGTATGCAAAAGTTTTAACTTCTCGTTTCTGTGACTGGATCATCAGACCAGAAAAAGAAAATGTTTAACAGCATCAACATTTGAATCCATTACTGCTTTTGTAACAATTACAAGCAGTATTATGTCTCTCCAGTGTTTCTACGTTCCATGTCAGCAGAAATGAACATGTATCCTAGTCTCCCTAATGCCAGCACCTCACACTAATAAGTATTATGTCCTACACCTCCTCCCTGCGAAAGCTCATTCTTTGGCATTCAAATACAGGAACAACCTGATCCTGGCTTCTATCATGAAGTTTCATTTCTAAGAGCTACTAAAGTACCAACTGTCCTATATTTGGATTAGTGGAGCACATAGACAGCGCATTCCAGCAGGATGATCTGAACATCTTACGCTTACAAATGTTCTTGGATTGAGGAAGTCCATTGAGTTAGTTTTGTCATCTAGCTGAGCTGATAATATTCTTAGGCTGAGAAGGAAGCCAAGTTGTTGAATACAAGAAGAGTCATACAAAAGATGCAAATTGGAAAGATGCAGTGCTACTCAGCTAAAGATTAAGGATTGTCCTAGGCCTTTATTCGCAAGAAATTCTTTATCTATCTTCCCTTAGTTACCTAACTATGCAAGCTGCGAGATGGAGTCAATTCGAAGTACCAGCGATTAATGTAGCTCATACAGGCCAGTTGCCTACAGAAGATGAGACAGTGAAGAAGAGAGAATAAATATAAGAAGTAAAAGAAAGTTAATCCATGATACATTGACTGTCTCAAGTCCTGGGTCAATGGAAGGAGGATGTGGAATCTACTTTTCCTGAACCTACCCATAAAACATTTAGATAGAAAGGGAGATAAGGCATATATTGCAAGAATCTCAATGAGACAGTTTGAAAAGGTCTGCTGTTTGTGTGGACACTTCTCCTCCCATATCTGCTTGTCTTATAATAAGATAATGTAAGGAATGTGATGCAAAGAATTTTACCTTACTGGGGCAGCTTTGATTGTAACGTGAATTGGTGACTTATAAACATTTTCTCACTTATATCAGAGGCAGGAGGTGAGAGATGGTATGTTCAGGCAAGAGCTTCACAATCATGAGATAATTTTGAAAGGATCAGGAAAATAAAACATTAGAGAAGATAAACACATGACTCCTAACACTCCCGGTAGAAGGAGTGAGAAGAAAATGTGTACTGCGTATTTTCATGACATCAAGACTTAGTGAACATTTTAACTTCATCATTAAAATCATGTACTGGGGGTTGATCATTTATTTCACTGATAAAGCAACCTGCCTCATAAGTATGGGATCTTGGATTCAGTCCCTATCAATGAAAATATAACAAAGGAAAATAAAATTATTCATTTTAACTCCAGAGACTGGGAAGCCTTGAGCAATATACTTCAATTGTTGCAGAGATCAGTTTTAGTGGATCAGTTACATTTCACCCATGACCTAAAGTACAAATCTGTCTTGCTTTCTGAATGTTCTCTGTGTTGCTTTGTTCAAAGGGAGGCAGTCCTAGTTTGTTAGGTGGAAATCACTCATGGTTAATGATGTAGAAAAATAAGACCAATTCTCATTTGTCAGGAATTTCCATTGTTTTCTATACAAATATCACATAGAACAGTATGTTGAATTTTCTACTGGAATAAATAAAGAGTAATTTGTATATAAAAAAAAACTTTAATAGAAATAATTCTAAAGGCTTTATAAAAGAATCAATCCAAATACAAGAAAAGTAAAGAATGAGTAGTCTAAGTTTAGGAAGAATGTTCTACTAATAATAACAATCTTGCGTGCACACACATGTGCGAACATCATAAATTCAAAACACTAGCTTCCCAGAGAGCTCCAGAGGCCGCTCTTCAGCCATCACAGGAGCAAGCTACCATGCACTGCTTTTTATGAGTGTTGAGTGCCTAAACTTAGTTTGGCATGTTTGTGCCAAGCAATTAACTAACTGTGCCACCTCTCCATCTTCTATAACAATAATAGCTAATATAATAAGAAAAAATAAGTTAATATAATTTTTGGATAAAACTCTGTTACTGCCTATGACATGAAATCAAATTATGTTCCTTAAGTACTCAGTTTAAATTTTTATTTTTTATATTACAACTTTATCCATCAAACCAACATTTGCAGAATATTTATATACAAAGTAATGGAGAAAAGATGTTTGCTGTTACAGAGTTTATACTCTAGTAAGAAAGAAAAATTGCATCAAAGTACTAACATCTTCTATAACATTACCTTTGCTCCAAAAAGAAGCAGCTTGATTCAAATGTCAAAGAAGATCATTTCCCTCTTCCATAAAATTATGGAAGTACAAAGTAAGGAGAAATTTGATCTTAAAGTCTCTGTCAGTTTGAACTATACAAAAACATTCAGTTTGACTGATAATTTATTTAATAAAATTTAAGAAGGAGAGATTGGATTATATAAGATATACTTATAGACAAGAAAGAACTCAGATACATATTAAAGCAAACAGCTAAGGTGTTGGTGTTCATCTATGTCCATGTATTTAGTGACCTAAAGTAGGAAAACATTTAACTTCAAGAATCTGACACAGGACCCTGGAAGCCAAAGCAAATGGTAACATAATGAGCCTCATCTCTAAAAAAGGGACAGGGAAAGGAAAAAAGGAGACATGCAGTTAAAGAAATTGCCAAGGTTACGTGACACAGACAACAGCAACACGGAATAGCAGAGAGTCTGGCTTCCTTAGAGAAGCTGGTCAAAGCTGTAGGAAACCAGACATTGGCTACCCACCTGAAAGGTGCTAGTCTAATGCTCAAAACTGACTCACAGGGTTTGTTCTGCTCTTTGCTGAAACCTTCACAATAACTATCATGAAAGTTGATTTCACTTCAAGATCAGCCAAGAGAAGTCACTAAAAGGAATTTGGTTATTAAAATAATATCACTGGGTGGAGAGGTAAGTCAGCAGTTAAGAACACTGACTACTCTTCCAGAGGTCCTGAGTTCAATTCCCAGAAACCACACGGTGGCTCACAACCATCTGTAATGAGATCTGATGCCCTCTTCTGGGCAGTGTACTCATATATATTTAAATAAATAAATAAATAAATAAATAAATAAATAAATCTCTTTTTAAAAAAATTATATCAGGTCTATATAAACTTGTTTTGAAGGAGACAATGCCATATAAGTATAGAAAATTGTAATAAGTTAAAAGAAACTATAAATTGTAAACTAAAAATCAATTTATTTGACCTTGACAGTACTGAAAATACATGCAGGTGCCTTACACAGGAAAAACACATTGATAGATAGAATCGATGCCAAGGCTGTGTCAGAGTTTGCTTAATCTAACCACTCTCAATTTCTGAGACTTGCGTTTATTCTAAGCCTGTGATTAATTCCTCATATGTTTGTAGACTGGTCTGCTTGACAAAACAGTGATCAGTGTTCAGATGTCCCAGCATTTAGGTCACATGGCCCACATTAAGCCAGTACTTACATCCATGGACAAATAAATTCATCGTTCTCATTTGAGATTCATTGCTGAAGCTAGAAATAAATAGAACTTGGGAATATTGGTTAAAAATGGAGAGATTGAGAAAGGAATACTGAGAAGAAAGACATGATTTACATTCACGTAGGTAGATAAATAATACTAAGAGTAATAATGGAGAAGTCATATAACATTGTATAGAAAAAAATCTCTAATCTTAGAATACTCTGCTGTGAATCCAATATTCTATCATTTCCAGACTGTGCCCTCAATTGTCTGGACACAGTGAATCACTTGGAACAGCATCATTTGCTACTATGTACACAAACTCAGAGATTCTCAAGTCACAAGGTAACTTGGGGTCCAAATATACCCCAAATTGTACCTTCCTTCTAACAACTTTAAGATTTATAAATATTTTGTGTCTGTGATGCTAATGAATTCCACAAAAGAAATTTTAACCCACTAGCAGTCCTCCTAGCAGTAACGACTTCTGTGTGACAATGTACATAATGGTCAGGCACTGTTTTAAAAGTACCCCATGTTTGGCTTACTATTTAAGATATAAACCCTTTCCCCCATCATAATAAAGACACAGGGTTTGATTTTCACTGACCTATTGTTCTTTGTTCGTCTTTGTGCTCTCAGTGATGAGATACCAATACAGTGACTGCTATACTATTGAGAAACTCCTGCTACCTTACATTATGTATGACGAATGCTTTAACATTACAGCTAAGAGAGACTTCTACACGGTGACATCAAGGTCACAATTCTCCTTTAAGTACATTGGATTGGCCAAAGTGGCTTACTGAAATAAGAAAGAAACCCCCCAAAATAAATCTCACCAACAACCCAACATTCTGAAAAGTTAATTGCAAATGCACACAATCCTGCAATTCATCATTAATTTTAGAAAAATGTTCCTGTCAGACAACACACAGAAGCCTAATTTGGCAATGTTGCTAGTGTTCTCCATCACTGGAATGCATTACAAAGCAGAGAGCAGGGAGGAACAGACCTGGTACCATTAGGGGCAGATAATTTACAGAGGTAATATATGTTTTGATTTTCCTCTAATAAAGAGGGTATGAGAACTGTTTTCTTTCTAGTATCTACCCTTCACGAAATATGTGTGCTCTGGGGGTAGAATGATTCCATTGCCCTGCTGTCAAATACAAATGGCTGAAGAAGGAAAATCGCTTGAGCCCAGGATTGAGACACCAGCCTGGAATCCTTAGCTACACAGACAGACGTCTCAGGTAAAGAAAAGTTAAAAAGTTGTTGGGGTGAGGTTCAAGCAAAATTACGAGGGAGATAAAATAGGGATAAGAAAGTGGGGAGGGGATTTGAATTTATAGATGATCCCCAAAGTAATTGGGTCAGGCTGTAGAGAAGCATACAGCTGGATCCCACAGAGAAGGTTCCCTGCGAGCTTTAGAAAATAGAGGCATGTTCCTTCTCTAATGTCATCCACAGTTGGGGGGCCAAGATTTGAATTCTCCTTTATCTAAACCTTTAGTGAACTTGATTTTAAAAGTTGACATCCATTTCTGCATCAGCAGCGTGAAGCTGCCGGATTAGTATCATAGTATACTAAATTTCTCTCCATAAGGTCAGAGTTTGTTTCTAAGGTTAGCAGAAGATTTTATATCAATGTGTTTACATATTTAGAAATTGCTTTTGAGGAGAAGAGCAATGATGTACGCTTGGCCTACTTCCTTCCTTGGCATGTTTGGTTTGTGAGAGTGATAAGGTTGAGCTCCTCCACAGACTTGAAGACAAGCAGAGGGATTTGAAAGCTGGGAGACCAAATGCTGGAGCAGACTTTGGGACTGGAGTAACTGCATGGAACTTTACTCATCCTGTGCATCTGTAGGTGCACATGCTTCCAAAAATGACGTTCTCCACAAAAGCTGGTATTACTGCAGAGTATTTCTTCATTTTGTGAAAATTACGAAGTTCAGAGGTTTATTACATGACCCTAACAGAGAAACAGGTCCCTCAAAATCCAACTTAATTGAATTTCTCACCTCAGTGGGGAAATAAGTGTGTTGATTTATTTTTATTTAACAAAATGAGGGTATAGTGACTTCCCATATAATTATGGGAGGAAATCTCATCCTCAGTTTATTACTATACCTTTGATCAGTATTACAACATTACTACCACCAGTAACTAAAACTCCCTTTCAGTAGGCACACTTCTGAATATTAAAATGATTTTGTCTTTAAATTTTAATATTAGGGAGAACAGGAACATCTATGCAGTCAACATACTTCTATAAATACATTAAAACCTCCTTCATTACAAAATTAAATCTGATGACATTCCAAGCTCTTTTTTTGAAATTGTCTCGGCTCTGATCGTGTGAAGCAATCTAATAAATCTCCTAATACAATTATATATAAATTCTATTGGTTCTGTTCCTGTACAGAATCTTAATACAGACATTAAACAGCGTTCTAAGCCATTAAAATTATTTTCAATAAGATTCAAAACTCTTAATATCAGAGTTATGAGGATACAACTGAAGAGTTTTCACAATACATCCTGGCCAGTTTCCTCTCCCTTCACCCCCGCCCCCCAGGTCCTCTCTACCTCCACTTTGCTCCATTTCAATTCAGAAAGAAGTAGGCCTCCAAGAGACAAGGTTGAATACTACAAAACAAGATATAGTAAGGCAAGTCAAAAGCCTTCTTATCAAGGCTCAACCAGGCAACCCAAGAGGAGAAAAAGAGTCTCAACTGCAGGCAAAAGAGTCAGAGGCACTCCTGCTCCCATGAAGCAATTTCAGACTCTGATAGGGCCAACTTTAGAATACTTGATCTCTGAGAAATTTTCAGAGTTAATGAGAGGACAGATGGGTGAGAGAAGCTCTCAGTGCTGAAATGATCACACTTTTCAAATACTATTTCTAGAGCTGCAGAGAGAAAACACTTCAGCTACTTCACTTCCAGAAATGAAAAGGACAGTGTACTGGAAAAGCAGCTAAAATGAGCTAGACTAAAATATTGGCAGCATAGATGTCTCTATAAAATCGCAGTATCACCTGGGGCTCAGGGGTCTGCTCCTTTCAGAAGAAGACACATGAACTATGCCACTCTTTCCCACGACAGTCTTAATTTCTATTTGTTATATTTGGTCACTAAAAAATTCAAAGTAGCTTTTCAGATTTGGTCGATTTTCATTTGTCTACTACAGCATATCTATTGTACCTAACGCTGGGTTTCATAAACTTTCTTTCAAGTACAATATATACTTCGTACTTATTCACACTCTCCTGTTCTACAGACGCTTTTCCCTCTCTTCTCATCTCCTTCTTTTGCCCAGTCTCTCTTCTTTTTTCATGCTACCCATGCATGTGTGCACACACACACATTTGGCTTTACATATTTATAAAGTATTTTATAATGCACAAATAAGGTATATCTGTCTTTCAGTGTTTAACTTGATTTTTCTTTGTAAAATTTAATTATTATTGTTATGGTCATGATGATGATGTAAGTTTATTAAGTTATGGTGTGGACCACAAATGTCACAGAGCACATGTGAACACCAGAGACAACTTCGTGCAACCTAGTTCTCTCTTCTGCCTTCACATGTGACTGTGGGATGGAACTTAGGTCTCGGTGCCTCCCTGTGAAACAAATACCTTTACTTTCTGAGCCATGTCTCTGCCTGCCTCATACTTTCCCTAATATTATGATCTCCAGTTGCAATAATGTTGCTACAAACAATATCATTCATTGATTATAAATATGAATGAAACTCTATTGTGTATGTTACCCAATAAGCATGAGTATGCAGGTTTCTCTGGGATATGCTAACTTAAAGATACAGCTGGGTGATGTGATAGCTTCTTTTTAGGTTTTTGAAGCAACACCATCCACATTTCCACAGTAGCTAGACCATTCTGAATTTCTACAAGTGATCTCTACAATGTTCTTTTGTCCCAGCATCCTCTCCAGCATTTCTGTTGACGGCAGCCATTCTGAATGTATTTTCACTTTGCATTTCACTGATGGTTAAAACTGTTGAGTATTTTTTCATATCCTTATGATCTATTTGCAGTTCATCTTTTGAAGACTTTCATTTCACTCGTCTCTTATTTTACTATCTCACTTTTGTTTGTTCTTATGTGTTTATAGATAGGTGTAGGTGCACATGCATGTGTGCACATGCATATAAACATTCAACACAGAATGTATTTCTTAGTCATTTTCTGCCATAGTTTTAAATTAGGTTTTCTCACGTCACTGAGAACTGGCTGATTCCAAGAGACTGAGCTGATCCCAAAATTCTCCTATCTCTACCACCCAGATTTCAGGATGACAGATGCACACAGCCAGATACAGATGTTTGCTTTATCAGACACATTTATCTGGTGTCATGGTCAGTCTTGTTTTGTTTGTTTGTTCTAACATACTTGCTGGGACTCCTCCTTGGGTAGCAAGCACTTTACTGGCTGAGCCTTCTTCCTGGGCCCTTTTCGGTTTGTTTGTTGGTGGTGATGGTGGTGGGTTGCTTGTTGTTTTGCTTTGTTTTTTGTTTTTGTAGTTGTTGTTTACAGTAGTTCTTTATATATTTCAGACACTAATATTGTCTCAAATGTCAGCAAAGATTTTCTCCCATTCTGTAGGCTGTATCTTCTGTCAATGGTTTCCTTTGTTGTGTGGCATATTTTTCATTTTGTTTAGTTGTTTTTGTCAGTTCTTGGTATTATGTCCTATATTAGTGTCTCCTCACACACTTACATCTTGGAGTGTTTTTGATGTGTCCCTAACAGTTTCAGAATTTCAGTTTTAAATTAAGGTCTTTGATTCATTTTGAATCAGTCTTTATACAGGGTAATCAATAGATATCCAGCTTCATTCTTCTTAGATTAGCCAATTTCCCTGTGCCATCTGTTGAAAGGTCTGTCTCTCCCTAGTGTATGTTTTTGGCATCTTTGTTATAAATCAAGTGGTTAACAAACTTTTGTTGCTTGGTACACAGAATTCAAAATGAAACTGAGCTGGAAGCTTCATCCTGCTGGGCAGCTTTTACAGTTCTGGAAAGTGCTATGTGACTCCTAGTGAGTGAGGTAGTGGGAGTCAGAAATCTTACCTATCTATGAATCCTATAAACTACAAGACCAACTTTCCAGGAAGGATATACCCACTTGAGTTACAGTGGCATGACTCTTATGAAGATATCTAACCACTTGCTGATTAAATTTGAACCTAGATGGGGTAGGGTCTATTGAAACTGAAAATCTGTTTAATACTTCATGGTGTGGAAGAATATAGGATCAGAGCAGAACTTAATTATTTGGTTTAGTCAATTGACATAGTGATAAACCACTACTTCAAAAAATATATTTTTATGTCTATAGACAGCTACCATTCTCAGACATAATCAGAGAAGTCTCTTTCTTCAGAACTGCAGGAAACACGGAAGTGGTTTGTGCAAAGTGTTATAAATAACCAATAGTTGACTGCTCAGCTGTTTAACTGAAGCATGACATCAATAACACCCCCCTCAGAATCTGATAACATTGTGAGATACAGTGAAAAAGGCATAAGTACCAACAGATAGAGAAAAGGGCAGTAGAAACAATAGCTGTGGGTGACTGTGCTGATTGCATAAAATAAATCTGCTACCATTGAGGCCAGAATGAGAGAAGTGAAGTAAAGAAGCCTGTTTCTCACTTGCTCCTGACAGATTCAGGGTGAGAAGGAGTCATTCCCTTCTGTTGTGTGCTAGTGAGGCCCCCTCGGGCTCCAGAGGACAGTCTAGATTCAACATTCATGCACATGGCCCTGGCTAAACTAAATGGGTCACAAAACAATTCCCGAACCTAGAAACACGGAGAGAGGCTAAGCAGGCAGACAAGCTTATAAAAGTGGGAGAGGGGTAAGCAACAGTGGAAGAAGCAAGTGCCTCAAAGACAGCGTGTACATGCATGCAATTGTCTAAGAAATGACATAATTTAAAAACCATGAACTGATAGCTGTGTGTGTTCAGTTCTAGATCACAGATTCTACTTCACTGATCCACAAGACTGACTGTCTAGTAACACCACAATTTCCTGGTTTCTTGGCTGATCATTTGTTCCTTTGTTTCGTTTGTCTTTACAATGGCTGTGTGAAATCACTGAAACCCTCTACCACCACTTATGTCTTGGCTGTCCAGAGTATCAAACAGTAGATACTTGAACACTTCATAATTTCATAACTCAGAACAACCTTATTAAGCATAAAATCATTGCAACTAATAACAAACTGGGCTATGTTATTTTCAACAACTCTAAATTAGTATGTGTTAAACATGAATATAAATATACACAAATCATATCTAGCTCCTAAAGTCATATGTAATCTAGCGTTCATTATATGTTTAGCATATAAGTGTACAGTAAAACTCTAATGAAGAAATACAAGTTTCGATTCAAAATCTCTCAAAAACATGTATACAATTCACATGTAGGCCAGCCTGTCTCATAAACACCCTTTCTCCAGTTTCACTCGCCATTTATATTATAATTGCTGGGTACCTCTGCAGGCTGAACAATGCACCATGGGAAATGTAGAAATATAAACCTCAAATGTGATCACTGATCTTTTGACAATAATATTTAATGTTGTCTTAAATAAGAGAACCACCACCAAGACATAAGTACAAAATCTAAGGTATTTATATCATGTAATAAGGAACAAGAAATAATAAACAGAGATCTTGTCATAAGGAAAGAGGATTACACTTTATTTATTGTTTTAAATTAGCTTACAAAAGACTATTTTCTCATATTGGGCTCTTATAACCTACTTTGGTTAGCTCTCCCCTCCCATCCCTCTGCCCTGACTCCTTTTGTTGCTATTCATTATCCCAGACAGTGTCTCTCCTGTTTTGCTGTATTGTCTTTCTCACCCACTTGCTGACTTCCTTAGAAGTTCTTTATTGAAAGTTTCCTGACATTTACCAATATATTCTCACTTGGATATGCACATTTAATTGTTAGAAGCTAGGATGAACATAGAACATGAGAGAGAACACACAGATTTTGTCTCTCTGAGCCTGAGTTATTATTTTTATGTGCTTTTCATTTCTATCCATCTTTCTACTAATTTTATAAATTTAATTTTCTTTACATATGAATGACATTCCCTTGTGTATGTATACCAAAATTTCATGACATAGTCATTATGTCTTTTAGATTTATTTGTTTTATTATATCTGTGTATGTGTGTGTGTATATATGTACGTGTACTACAGGTATGCCTGGTGCCCATACAGACCAGAAAAGGGGAATTTGAGTAACAGTGTTGTAAGCTATCATGTAGGTGCTGGGAACCAAACCTAAGTTTTTTGCAAGAGCAACAAGCATTCTTAATTACTGAGCCATATCTCTAGCCCCTTATCAGATCTTTTAAAGAATAGTTATTGAGAAGTCAATTTCAAATTGTGTGAAAGAATACAAGAGTCATATTGTCAATAGCCTACCTGTAATTTCAACTTAAATGATCATAAAATTCAACAGGAAGAAATTCACTCCAAATAAGGTGGTGGATATGCCAAGACACCCCAGTGATGATCGACATGCAAATCATCCCATTCATTCACTTTGACCTGAGAGCTATAGGACCTCTTTATTCATCATTATTTGAAACTATGTAGACAAAATCATTAATCTCTTATGAGGTTACCTACAACAATAACCACCAGGGATTCAATATCATTTATAATTCTCTAGATTTGGTAGACTGGGAGATTGAATGCTGAAAACATCTGCTGCTCTTGATTTTATTGGAGGTTGAAATATTTAAGGATTATCATAGCCTTCTGGCACAGGTGATTATAAAACATTCTATGACCATATCTGAGTATAGCAGAAAAGAGAACAATATGTACATCGTGTGTCCGACTGGAATTAGGAAGGAAGGTCAGCAGCCAGGGCTACCCAGTTACTATTCTTGCTGTAAAACATGGAAAATTTTGAATATCATGAGATAAATTGAATATACCTTTGATGTTTTAGATCACATAAGAAACAGAATCTGACTAAGAGTTTAAATTCCAGAGGACCTTGTGAAAACTGGAAAACCAGGGGTGAAGTAAATTTGGGAAGATAAGTAGGATACAAAAGGATGTTACTTCAGGAGAAATCCCATATTCAAGACCAGTGGATGTCTAACATAAGTGACTTGAGAGTGGGTGAACTTGTGTCCTTCCACATAGCCAGCAACTAGGTTCAGGCTGCCGATGGTTACATACATGAAGTCTATATACTTCCTCTTTTTCAGAGTGCTCAGCAGATTAAAGGTAATTTTCTCATTCTCTGAAGATGTGGGGAAAATGATAGGGCATCTGAAGGATTGGACCTCAATGCTGATAAAGGGGTCTGAGAGAGTCTGGGAACTGTACCTGCACACATGGCTATGACAATAACACTTATCAAATTGTGCCATCAAGACATAGGAACAGGAGACTGCTTACAGAGCAATACTGGGGAGCAGGAGTGTGATGGTGCATGAAAGCTTCTGCATTGTTTCTTACTCAAGCATCAATCTTGACCTTGACATGGCCACATGACTGTGGAAAATGACAGAAATGAAATAAGGCCCAGGAGAACTATCTCCATGTCAAAGCAAGACTACAGTGAAAAGGAACTGAAGAAGAAGTTCCATCAATAAATGGGTCAAAGAGACTGTCTGCTCAGGCCCTGCTTTTATTGCTATATTTTAGAAAATAACTGGGATGCCCTCAAGATATTTTACCAATAATCTTTAAAAATACATATTTTAAAACTCATGGTGTCCTTAGCCCCAACTTTGAAGTCTTTTCTGATCAAAGGACAAGCATTTCATATCTTTCTACTACATATTTGCTTTAAGATATTCAGGATAACCAAGTCATGGTCTGAATAAGTAACTGTTATAGATTTTTCTTCATCAAATCAATTACTTTTCCAGTTTTAATTTAATACTTTACAAGTCTCAGATCACAGAAAAAAATGCAGACAAGTTCTTTGCCAGAATATAACGAAAATGACTTCTACTCCACTCCACAGTTCAGTCCTTATTTCCATGTGAAAAGTCACAAGTGTTCTGTTCTGAGTTCACACCAGAATTTTCCTCAAGAGCATCTTACAGTACTGTAGGGTTTTCTGTAGTTCACGTTTTCAAACTCTTCTAAATATCTCCCACAAAGAAGTCGCAGAGGTTGAAGAACCACATGATCGTGTTTATTGTCTGCAACAACCTCACTACCCTGCTACCTACTTCCAATTAGGAAGTATTGTGTAACTTTCTGGAGCTATGCTAAATATAAGGAACATCAAATTAAAGGACAGAATTTCTCATTTTGGCTCATAGTTTCAGAGGTATCCATCCATGGTTTGCTGGTTTTATTTTCTTGGTCCTGAGATAAGAGTGAACTTCTGGTACTAAGAACATGTGCTAACAGAGGCTAGTAAGAGAAACAATGAGACAGACAGGCAGACAGACAGACAGACAGGCAAACAGATAGATAGAAAGAGACAGACATACAGAGAGAGAGAAAAAGAGAGATAGAGACTCCCAGACCACAGACTAGTCTCCAAGGACAAGGTCAACTTATTTCCCACTTGGAATGCCACTTCCCAAAGTTTTCAGCACCTCCTACAACAACATCACCATCTACCTTCAATATATAAATCCTATAATAAATCAAAGTTCATATTTTAAGTGAGGTCTTACTTCCTTTTCTGTGTAGGCAGAAGCAAGTTCTCCCTCAGTTGGAAAAAAACCCAAGCTTTCTGGTCACTGGTGGCAATCCTCAATATCAGGACCAAACCTCAATTAGAATCTGTCACAAAATACTTCAGATGGCAAAAGTTAATGGAAAATGGCATATTCATTCAGAAGACCAAGCGGAGAGGCGTTTAATTAAAAATGAAACAGGAATTAGATTCCAGCCCCTCTTAAGAGTTTTGGAATCGCCTTCGGCTGTACCAAAGGCTTGCTATAAAGCCAGCAAATGGGCCGTGGATGAGCTTACAATGAATGACCTTGTATATTGAGTGTTGAGATATGATATTCTTTATGAGAATTTAGAGGAAAAAATAATCTAGTTCATGAAGATACCCTCCAATTTACCATTGTTGCCAACTGTGCAGTACATTGGGAAGTTAGGATAAATGGCTAACTGGCTGATGAGTTTAACAAATGGTCAGAACATGTTCTCATGGTGTGAATGAAGTATTACTCTGACATTTGATGAAAGGCCTGATGAGAAAAGCAGTTGTGCTCAATGTTAACAGGAAGAGAATAGATACCTGCAGAGCTGACTACACTGGTACTTACCCAGTAGCACTTGGCAGCCATGCATGGCTTTTAATTGGAATGGCCACAGACTATGATTCACATTTTTCCTTATCTCATATTTTTTTAAAAAAACAACCTTAGAGCTAATTATTAAAATTTAGAATACCAAATTGTCTACTCTTTCAGGTCACCTGAATATATTTTTCATGATAAGTAAAAGGCTGCATGTTTGGTTTCAGATCCCTGGACTAGGGAGTGCATATTTTATAAACCAAAGCAGACATGGCCTCCGATTCTCCCAGCATCCCTCAGTCCCTACCTGGCACAAGTTTTCCCATCAGAGAATGTTCTAGTCCAGGGACTGTGCTGCCCCTCCCCCAGACCTTCTTCCCTAGATAATCCAGACATTGTAATTTCTTCCTCTCTTCTTTTTATTTCTCCCTTTCCTTCTTTCTGCAGGCATACATTCTGTCTTTCATCTTATCTCTGTCTAGATTCTCATGGTGACTTGCCTGGGCTCCTTCTTTGGGGCCAATGAACCTGCTTGCCCCAGAGCAGCTTCCCAATAAGCCAATGGTTATATGTATTTTAATCTGGCTTGATTTGGCTTATTTCACCAGTGGAGAAATAACTGATCAGTGTACTTTATTAATATTCCTTATTAAGCAAGAGAAGAAGAAGAAGAAGAAGAAGAAGAAGAAGAAGAAGAAGAAGAAGAAGAAGAAGAAGAAGAAGAAGAAGAAGAAGAAGAAGAAGAAGAAGAAGAAGAGGAGGAGGAGGAGGAGGAGGAGGAGGAGGAGGAGGAGGAGGAGGAAGAGGAGGAGGAGGTAAAGAAGAGGAAGAAGAAGAAGAAGAAGAAGAAGAAGAAGAAGAAGAAGAAGAAGAAGAAGAAGAAGAAGAAGAAGAAGAAGAAGAAGAAGAAGAAGAAGAAGAAGAAGAAGAAGAAGAAGAAGAAGAAGAAGCAGCAGCAGCAGCATCTGGACCTACAAAGTATAAAAATTTTAATTCTAGTGACTTGAAATACTGACTACCTAAATAAGTAATGGGGTCATAGGAATGCCTGCTCTACATTTTAAATTGATGTGGGACATGTATCAATTCTGCGAGTTAATGACAGGGCTTCAACTGGACAGACTTCTTAGTATGAAGAGGTAAGAATATGTGGAATGGGGAAATGTAATATCTTTTACAATTAATAATTGTTTAAATCCTTGCTGTTTGAAATACTCTTATATCTGGATTTAAAAGTGTCTTAGCTGCTTCTCTATTGCTGTGAAGAGACATCACGAATGTTGAGCTCACAAATAATGAGGAGAGGAACACTGAAATCAGAAAGAAACCCAAAGCAACTTTATTCACCTGGGGGAGTTACTGTGGGGTGCCTTGGCAACTTACAATATTTGTAGTCACATACAAATAGTCTTCAGCTTAAAACAGTAATTACTCTGATATAACTTCATGCCTATCAACAATAACCGGAGACAATATTCTCAAAGATAGGTTTTTTGATATGTAATATTTATATAATGTGCTATATTTAAGGGACATCTTCAGGAATGCCAGGGATAGGTTATTTCTCTGCAGGTGGAAAGAACCAATTTAAGCCAGAGTAGAATATATTAAAGGCAGGTTTATCAGGAAGCTGCTCTGGGGAAGGCAAGTTCACTGGCCCCAAAGAAGGAGGCAAGGGAAGTCACCAAAGAAAGAGGGGACAGGAAGAGAGAAGAGAAAGAGAGAAAGATCACATGGGCACAGAGAGAGAAAAGAAGGGGAAGGAGGGGTTGAGGAGGAGAGATAGGAGGAGGAGAAGAGAAAAAGAGAGGAGAGAGGGAGAGAGAGAGAGGAAGGAGAGAAAGAAACAGCTCATGTGCAAAATATCTCTCTTATATAGGGATTATATAGGGAAGATACTCTGGGGGAAGGGCAGCCCCCATCCCTGGGATGGGAAGTTTGGGTTGAGGTCAGGGTTGCCTGGTAGGGACTAAGAGATGCTGGGAGAACATGGAAGCCAGTCTGCTTTGATATGTAAAATATGCACCACATTCCCTTGTCCAGGTCCAAAACCAAAGATCTAGATAGCAAAGGTAACTGGGACACTGATGAAAACATGTTGGTAAATGTAAGACAAATATAATGAGATGTTAAAGATCTGTTAACTCTGTATTGTTCTGTAATGGCCTATACCCTGGATTTTAAAAGAAGATGGTATCATTTCCATGCTTCTAATAATATGAGTTATAAAGAATATTACATTACTCACAGCAGAAACAGATCAGTAAATTTACAGTTTGTTGTCTTAACACAAGAATTTGTAGGAAATTCAATTATAGTTAAAAGGACAAAGTTAAGTCACAGGTCAGACATAACCCATAATTTACTGTACAATAACATTGAGTCTGTAATTGTTGTGACTCTATGTGTATTATGGTTATGGTGTCCGCTAAGAAACAATGAGAAGTGGTACCAACATTCTCTGGTGAATTAAGTGTGATATTCTGAGAACTCTTTCATCTGCTACAAGTCTAAAGGGAACAAAAGACTCATAGGCCAATACGTACAAGAAACTAAAAAAGAAGCACAGTTAGTATAAATAATGGTCTCCATTTGGAGAAAATAATTTGAGAGGTAAATTTTAAAAACAGGAATGATTTCAAACCACTTCCATAAAGATTTACCAGTTTTAAACAAATATACCAACAAACAAAAAAATATTTTGCCTGGAGCTAACACTGTTTCTGTTTGTAAGAAATTCAAGTAAATACAGATGTGGAGTTAATAAAGCTTGTGAAAGAAAATATCAAAGCAACAAAACAGTATATGGTCACTGTTAACACACTCTCTAGAAAGACTCCTTCCTATACATGATGGAGCTCAGATCCTGGAGGTCAAAGGGTTTGGGTCCTATAATTTTTACTATAAAATAGTCCATAAAGTGAAATATAAAAATTTATTAATAGTTTGAAATATGCATCAAGTGGTTGGTTGAAGTGAACGGTGGAATATGAAACTGAACATTAGCAATAGTTATAGGGAAGATTCCCTCCCTTTGTGAGGCCTTTGCAGAAAAGCTTGGAGATGAGATATATTTGTAAATATGCCAATAAACAAACTACCTGGCAAACACCTTAGTATCAAGTGTTCTTAGTTTTGTGGTGTCCTGCAGAGGGTACAACAGTCTAACTAAGAAAATTTGAAGGTTTTGGAATCTGTAATGGAACTATTTCATGGTTGTGATAGTCAGTACCAACTGTCAGCTCTGTAGGATTTAGAACCACACAGAAGACACACTTCTGGGTATGTCTGTGAGTGTGTTTACAGAGAGGCTTAGCTGATATTTGAAGACTCAACCTGAATTGAGGCAGCACATTGTACAGGATCGAGTCCCAGACTAATAAAAAGCAGAAAGTGAATGTAGAACAATTGACTGTCTGCATTCTGAGTGCTGGCATAAATATCATGAAGTCATGCATCATATAAGTGTGAAATTTCAGACCCAGAAAACAAGCTGAGGTGTTGGCCTCCAGGTTCTCCAAGCATCCCTCCATCTCTCTTTATTACAGTTACGGCTGGCATATTGTTCTTGATTTTAGTGAAAATGCTTTGGATTTCTCTCCATTTATGTTGATATTGGCTGTGAGCTTGCCGTAAGTCTCCTTTATTATGTTGAGGTAGGTTCCTTGTATCCTTAATCTATCAGGACTTTTATCATGAAAGGAATGTTGGATTTATCAAAGCCCTTTTCTGCATAAATTGAGATGATCATGTGGTTTTTGTCTTTCTGTCTGTTTATGTGCGGGATTATACTTATTGATTTGTGTATATTAAATCATCACTGGACCTCTGAGATGAAGCCTAATTGATTATGTTGGATAATTTTTTGATGTGCTCTTGGATTCAGTTTGCAAATATTTCTTCAAGGATTTTTGCATTTATATTCATGAGGAATACTGGTCTTTAATTTAAGTTTCGTTTGCAATTAATTAAAAATCACAGAGGAGCAAGCCTGCTGCTATTGACCTTTCCTTAAGGCAGTAGGATAGACACTGAGGTTGGTTTTACAGGCATGTTCTCCAAATGAAATATGCCATAAAACTTCACACTTACTTTGAGGGTGCATGCTTCATGGTAGCTATGCCAGCACACAGAATGCAGAGAGGCAGTTGTTCTACACTTACCCTACCCTGAAAACTTCCAGCCCAGGGACTGGGCTGCCTTTCAGCTCTTCCTGTATAAACAGACATTTTTATTGCCAGTTCCCTGCCCTCTCTGCCTCTTATGTTTCTTTTGTACTTTTGAATTTCTGGCTGCTGCACTCCCTGGTCTCCTCTCTCCATTCCCCTTGCCCTCTCCCCACATAGTTCAGAGTCTGGACTGTCCCAGACTTGACTGCCTCTGGCTATGGCTCCGTAATATCTATAATAAACTTTCTCCTCCACCATACTTAGAAGCTGTCATAATTTCTTCCCTTTCCTTTTATTTCATTTTTTTTCATTCAGTATGAATCAAAATAAGCACTTTCTGAAGTTGCTTTTCTATGATGTTTTGCTATGGCAATGAGAAAAGTAACTAACATAAATACTGATCAAGAACAAGACAAGGTTGTCTATTCTCTCCATATTTATTTGATATATTACCCGAAATCTTAGAACAATAAGAAATCAGGGAGATACAATAAGAAAAGAAGAAGAAAGTATTTTTGTATGCAAGTGATATGACTTTACAAATGAAAGGCATCAAGATCTCTAGCAGAAAACCCCTACAGCTGAAAAATACTTTTAACAAAGGTTCAAGATATAATATTAACACACAAAATTGATAGCCTTTTTCTAAAAAAGACTTATTTGTATGAGTACACTGTATCTGTCTTCAGACACACCAGAACAGGGCACTGGATCCCATCACAGATGGTTGTGAGCCATCATATGGTTGCTGGGAATTGAACTCAGGACCTCTGGAAGAGCAGTCAGTTGAGCCATCTCTCTAGCCCGGTGGCTTCTTTTTCATATAAAAATGTCAAGCATGCTGAGAAATAAGTCAGAAAAACACAATCCCTTTCACAATAGATCAAAAAGAATAATGGAATATCTTGGAAGAACTGTTGCCAAGCAAGTGAAAGGTTTGTATAATAAAAACTTTAAGGCATTGAAGAAAGAAACTAAGGAAGACACCAGAAGATGAAAATATCTCCAAGTTTATGGAAAAGCAATCTAAACATTCTGTGCAATCCCCAGCATCATTCTTCACGGAAATTGAAAAAAAAAAAAAGTCGTCTGTTTCATATGGGATCACAAAAATCCAGGAGAGCTAAAATAATCCTGCATAATAAAAGAGCTGCTGGAGGTATCACCATCCCTAAAATCAAGTTGCATTACAGAGCTCTCATAATGAAAACAGCATGTTGATAAAAACAGATTTGAAACTCCAGTAGCTAAATAACAATGCATCTAGACAGAGTTGAGAATGTCAAGAGAAATAATATTTTATCGTGAGATAAAGCAATTGGCCTATAAAAAAAAATGAGTCTTATAAGGACATCTGACAAGTCACCAGAAACATTGCATCACAAAACACAGTACCTTCTTGGAAAACACAAGGTAGGTTGGATTAAAAAAGAAATCTTCTGAGCCAGAGCAATTAGGCAAGAGAAGAAAGGTAAATTAAATCAAATTTAAAAGAAGTTAAATTTCCCCTGTTTGAAAATGACTTGTTCTAATATATAGAAAATAAAACTCCAAAAGATTCTCCCACAAGGTAGGTAGACTATGAAACAAAAAATTAATAAAATTTCTGGGTAAAAAGTAATCAGTATAAAAAAACTAAACATTTCTATCAACCATGAACAATCCACAAATAATCTCACTCAACATAGACACCAATTTTTCTCTTTTTAGTTGTCATGTGAGCATTTAGCTCAAGGGTTTGTTTATTGTTTATCACATTCACTGCTCTCTTAAGGTTTTTTACTACTGTGAACAGATGCCATGACCAAGGCAACTCTTATAAGGACATTTAATTGAGGCTGGCTTACAAATTCAGAAATTCAGTCCATTATCATCAAGGTGAGATCATGGCAGTGTCCGGGCAGGCATGGTGCAGGAGGAGCTGAGAGTTCTACTTCTTTTTCCTTTTTTTTTAAAAATTGGTTATTTTGTTTATTTATATTTCAAATGTCCCACTAATTGGTTTCCCCTCCACAACCTCCCTATCCCACCACCCATCCCCCATCCCCCTGCCTCTATGAGGCTGCTCCCTCACCCACCACTCACCCCCACCTCACTGCCCTAGCATTCCCCTAACTAGAGCATCAAGCCTCTGCGGGACCAAGGGCCTCCCCTCCCATTGATGCCAGATGAGGCAAGTTCTAGAGTTCTACTTCTTCATCGGGAGGCTGCTCAGACAAGGGTATTAAAGCCCACACCCACAATGTCACAAGTACTTCAACAAGGCTACACTTCTTAATAATGCCCCTCCCTGGGCCAAGCATATACAAACCATCACAACTGCTCTCCCCTTTTCCTTTTCACCCAACATTGTGTTCTTAAAAACTAACTGAATAAAATAAACCCAGAAAATACATTTTAATACCCATATAATCTTGGATGTGAGGCCTTTTACAAGAGTGTGATTGATTGAAGTTAACTACTGGGAGCCACACCCTGAAGAATGATGCTTCCCTTCCCAGCAGCTACCAGTTGTCAATGCTTCATTTGCTAAAGTTAGGTACCCACCTCCCTTGCCCATGCTGGGATTTTGTCTGGGCTGAGCCTGTGCTAGTGTGTCTGCTGCCACAACTGCTAGGCATTCATATTTGCAACTGCTTGCTGCACCCATAAAAAGCTGTCTTCTTGTACTCACCACCACCTTTTGCTCTTATGATTTTTCAGCCCCCTCTTCTGGAATGATTCCTGAATTCTGAGAGATGAGCAATGCTAGAGATGTCCCATTTAGGTCTGAGTACTGTGCAATTTCTCATTCTCTATACCTTTGCCAGTTGTGAGTCTCTGTCAGTCCTTCACATAGTGCAGAAAGAAGTTTCTCTGATGAAGGTTGAAAGATGATCCCTCTATGAGCAAAACAGCAGTTTTGTTTTAATTGGTTTTATATTATGCCCATTTAGTAGGATAAAAAGGAGTGGGTTTTCCTAAAGGTTCTATGACTTCTCTAGTCATGGGTTCATGACAATAATAATAGTGCAAAATACAAGTTTCAACTTGTGGAGCTGGTGTTGTTCAATCAGAAAGTGGTTGGTTATTCTGATTATGTTTGTGTCATCAGTGCACCTGTAGGCACGTCTTGGCAGATCAGTTGTTATTGTAGCTCTTGACATTCAGGCTAGTTAAGATGGATGATTTCTTTCTCTCTTCCTGTAGCAAGTAAAATATTTCCAGCACTCTGAAAGCTAGCCATTAGCAATGAGGCTTCCAGGAATCCAGCTTGATTTCTCTGTGTTATGTGACTCAAATATGTGGTTTCTTCAATAGTATTTTACTATTATGTTCTGGAGGATAACCAAGGTCACAGGCCTATGACATCTGGAGGATTAATGGAAATTCATTATTCAACAACTACAAAGAAGGTTACCCATTCTTGGCACTGAGATTTTATTTATTAGACTATTATGCATATATATGTGTGTGTGTATACATATATATATATATATATATATATATATATATATATATATATATGTGTGTGTGTGTGTGTGTGTGTGTGTGTGTGTGTATTCATACATATGTGTTGTGTGAATGTATATATTTTATGGGACTTCTATAGTAGTAACCTTCTACAGGACATTGCTGTATCTCTGATGCTTTGATGTTAGTTATCCCTCCCTGTATTTCTTCCTATTCCTTTCCCTCCAATACTCCAACTACATGCCAATTAAAAACAAAAAAGCCTAAAGCTTTATAGAGATTAAAAGATGGCTCACCAGTTAAGAACATCTGCTGCTCTGTAAAGGATTGGAGTTTGGATCTCAGTGCCCACATTGGGTAGCTCATAACAGTCTGTGACGCAAGATCCAAGTAATCTGACAATCTCATCTGTTTCTACAGGCATCTGCAATTGGGTGCATATAACCACAGAGACACAGACAGACAGACAGACAGACAGACACACACACACACAATTAAAAAGAAAATAAATCTTTAAAATTAAGCAACGAATTAGTTTATTAAAATCTTAGGTAATAAAACTGCACACTAAAAACTATCAAGTACTGGTAAAGAATTAAAGGAGACATACAAATAATAAAACTGTATTATATGTGCATAAATTCAAGGAATATTATTAAATATTCGTATTTCCCTATTTTGAGAATTGAATGTCATTCCTATTACAATACCAGTGATATTTTTATGAAAAAATTTCAGACAAGCCACAAAAACATCTGATTAGCAAATGCAACCTTACAATTAAGAAAAAAACTACAGGATTCTCTCTTCTTTATTTTCAATTCACTATAGCAGCATTTACTGAAATGAACACAAACATGTAGGCCATTGGAGTAGATGGGAGAGCACAAAACTTACTCCTTTGATCTATTGTCTATTGGTTTCTGCAATGGTGCTAAGAGGAGAAAAGGGGAGGAGGAGGAAGAGGAGATGGAGGAGGAAGGGGAAAGGGAGGAAGAAGAAGAGGAAGAGGAAGAAGAAGAAGAAGAAGAAGAAGAAGAAGAAGAAGAAGAAGAAGAAGAAGAAGAAGAAGAAGAAAAAGAAGAAGAAGAAATTCAAGAGTAATTTCTTCAATAGATAGTATTGTGAAAATTGAATATGCGCATTGAAAAGAATGAAATTAGATCTTTATTTTATAGTATATATATATATATATATATATATATATATATATATATATAAACTCCAAATAGATTCACATTTTAAAATAAGAATGGGAACTGTTGAGCTTCAGGACGCAAGCATAAAGAAAAGGCTATATGACATTTTCAGTGTGGTGTGCTTTTGGATGTGATTTTTGAAGTACAGGAAATGAAATTAGAAAAGGGCTGCTTCGGTACTTCTTAGAAGTGGTAAAAAAATACTCAGGGGAGCAAATATGGAGACAAAAGTGTGGAGCAGAGCCTGAAGCAAAGACTGTCCAGAGACTGCCCTACCTGGGGATCCATCTCAGATACAGTCACTAAACACAAACACTATTATAGATGCCAAGTACTTGCTGACAGGAGCCCAATATAGCTGTCTCCTGAGATTCTCTGCCAGAGCCTGACATATACAGAGGTGGTTGCTTGAAGCCAACCATTGAACTGATTACAGGGTCCCCAATGGAGAAGTTAGAGAAAAGACTGAAGGATCTGAAGGGGTTTGCAACCCCTTAGGAAGAACAATATCAACTAACCAGAGCTCCCAGGGTCTAAACCACCAACCTAGGAGTACACATGGAAGGACCCATGGTTCCAGCTGCATATGTAGCAGAGGATGGCCTTATTGGGCATCAGTGGGAGAAGAGGCCTTTGGTCTGTGAAGGCTCAAAGCCCCAGTGTAGAGGGGAATGTGAGGGCTGGAAGACAGGAGTGGGTGGGTGGATGGGGGCACACCCTCATAGAAGCAAGAGGAAGGGGGATGGGTTAGGGAATTTCTAGGGAGGAAATCAGGAAAGGGCATAACATTTGAAATGTAAATAAGTAAAATATCCAATAAAAAACAAAAGAAAGAAAAAGAAAAGGGGAATTAAGTCACACCAAAGTCACTGGGCAGCAAGGGAAGCAACCACATAGGAAAATAGAGCATATGGAAGAGAAAGCCTATTGCAACCAATACATGCATATGCGTAACATTCAAAACACAGAAGAAATCCATAGAAAGAAAACAAAGCCAAGTTATAAAACTCTCAAAGCACCTAATTAGACATTTCTCAAAAGAAGATGCGCAAATGACTGACAGGGCTATGAAAAGGTTCCTGAGCATCTTCAGCCATCGGGTAAACAAGAGCTGAAGTCAAGAGTTTCAGAATGAGCTCAGACTCGTATGTCCCCTCCTTTCTATCTTTAACATCCCAAAGCCAATTTCATTTCATAAAAAAACCCTAGAAAACGCAAAGACCAATAAATTCTCCAGACTTACTTAATTTCTTTCACCAATTGCTAAGACACCGGAAGTTGCACAAGTCACAAGTTTTCTGGAACTCCAATGCAGATTCAGAACTTGGATGATAACTACTTGGCTGACCAATCCCATTTCTAAGAAATACAATCATTATGGCTCTTTGGTGGCTATACTACATATAAAAGAATTTTGCCAAAGTAAAACTTTGAAACACAGCTCTCTCCATTAGCGCCCTTCCCTACTCTTCTCTTCCTTCCATTTTCTCTCATGCACATACGGAGGTGTAGCATCGCACCATCATCAAAAGAAAGGAGGATTGCATAGGTAGAGAAGGAATGCAGGAACATTATTAGGAAGCACAGAGAAGGCTCCAAGTCCCATAAATAAATCCACCCAAAGAAAAAAGGAAATGGCAGGGTATGTTTGAATTTGACAGATTTAGATGTGTATCATAGAGTTTAGAATCTAACTTAAACAGTTTGTGGAAAAGTTACAACCGTGCACAAATGAGACAGACGTAGCAGTGGAGCACATCAAAATTAGACTGAAGGAATGACCATCCAGAGACTGCCCCACCTGGGGATCCATCCCATAAACAACCACCAAACCCAGACACCATGCCAGATAACAACAAGAGCCTGCTGACAGGAGCCTGATATAGCTGTCTCCTGAAAGGCTCTGCCAGTGCCTGGCAAATACAGAAGTGGATGCTCATAGTCATCTACTGGACAGAGCACAGGGTCCCCAATGAAGGAGCTAGAGAAATGACCCAAGAAGCTCTTCAGCCCTATAGGAGGAACAACAATATGAACTAACCAGTACCCCCAGAGCTCCCTGGGACTAAACCACCAATCAAAGAAAACACATGGTGGGACCTGTGTCTCTAGCTGCATATGTACAGAGGATGGCCTAGTCCGCCATCAATGGGAGGAGAGGCCCTTGGTCTTGTGAAGGTTCTATGCCCCAGTACAGGGAATGCCAGGGCCAGGAATGGGAGTGAGTGGGTTGGGGAGCAGGAAGGGGTGGTGGATAGGGGATTTTCAGAGAGTAAACTAGCCAAAGGGATAACATTTGAAATGTAAATAAAGAAAATATCTAATATAAAAAAGAATTTGATAAATAAATAAATAAAATAAAATAAACCCTCAGGATGTGGACCATTGTTCAGACACAGTATTTAAGAGGGTAACCAAGAAATACAAATAGAAAGGGGAACCAAAATATTTCATTGCAGCAGTGGTAAAAGAGTTGGGAATACATAGGCAACATAGGAAGCTACACCAGGCGCCCTAGAGGACATGGCCTATCTGGAAAGAGTTAAATATACTGGAATCTTTTTCATGTCTAAAAGAATTAGAGCAGGAGACTGGAGAAAAAAACGACTTAGAATCCTCTGAGGACTGTGTGGCATATAGGGAACGGGAGTTCTTTTGGTGTCTAGAAGGAAGGGGGAACACTTCATTTTATGAGGTGCAGGAGAATGAGCCTGGGGTACGTTCAAGAATGGCAACTTTTTAAAATGAATAAACATACAAATAAGTAAATGGAACAATCTGTTGAGACTAAGTCTTTCTTTGTGGGCCATCTGGTTCATATCAATTAGCACACACTTATTTTATTTGATCTTTTAATAGGCAAGCTGGCAAAAGGCTCCTAATGCAACTATAATGTGAAACTGTTATGGAACATGCATAAAATGCATACCCTGCAGAACTTAGAAAAGAAAAACTTATAGCACATGCTTGTGAATAGAACATTAATTAATGCAATCAGTTGTGTGTGTGTGTACATGTGTGTGTATGTATGTGTATGTATGTATATATATATGCTTATATAAAGATAGATATGCAACACATGGAATGTATTATAGACAAATAATATTTATATAAAATATGTATGTGTCTGTGTGTTGACTAACAACATTCTAAATGGTGTCATGAAAAAGTCAGAAGAACACAGTAGATTATCTCTCTCTTAAAAGCATACACCTGTGTTTATATTTAAATGTTCTTAAAAGCTTAAAATACAATAGGTCATATTTCAAGGATATTTTCTGCAGTGGAGAAAAAATTATCTATCTTTGCTGTATTTTAAAATCCTTATTTGAAGTGATTAATTTGCACCTAGCCAGTATACATGTCATACTGTCCTTCACTTATAAATTATTCCTTATTTAGAGCTTCCTTCTGGTTTTCTTGTTTTTCCTTTGTTAAAAAAAAAAATGAAGTCTTTGGATTTCCTTGTTTGTTTGTTTTTAAGGATTTGTATGTAATATGTGGTTGGATTTTTAAACTATTCAAGTGTTTTCCTTAGAGTGATACTCAAACTTCTTCAAAGTGTATGCAGAGTTAGAACTGGGTTAACAGTTTGTGCCATCATGTACTTTCATATGTCAAGAGCTGAGTAAGTATTTCCTTAGTCAATGACAGACACGATGGTTATAATGTAGCATATTGTGTTAAGGGGAACTCAATGTGACTTTATAAGTTCGAAGTTTGCCTCATACACTTAAAGGCAAGTTCAGAACACAAAACATTATCATTTGCTCAGAATTGTGTTAATTTCATATATTGATTGAGAATTGCTATTTTATTTAGTGATGAGACTATCTCATTTCAAAGCACTGGAATATAATAAAATACTTTAACATTGCCATTCTATTGAACATAATTTAAAATTCATTTCATGTTTCAGAATCATAGTTTTTTAGGGTAATATGATGAGTACTAATTATCATATATATAATCTAATATATCAAATATATGTGTTTATATATAAGATACAAGAAATTGAGCTAAATTTATACAGCTTGTTTAATAGATACAGGAAATGTGTCTTCATTCTTTGAAATATTCAGAAGCCCCTCATTTCCTCATGCCTTCCATTTAATGGGGTGGAAAGTGGGTACACGCTGAAGTTCTTGTGTTAGGATATTGTTTTGTCATACACACAGCCTGACTCACAATTGTAGCCTCCAGTTTAAAATTTTAATGTCCAAGAAGATGTAATTGTGTCATTTATAGGTCCTTCTACCACACTCTCATTCGAGTAACTGTGACTACTAACCTATCTTAGGAGCAGAATTAACCTGAAGCTTTTTCTAAGTGACCATAAAGGCTTTTATTTAGCCAGACACCCAATTTTATAAGGATTTTTTAAAAGGTAAGTAGTGGGCTTAACTATTTCCACATATTTTCTTTTAACCATAAATACAGATGTATGAATGATTATAGATTTATACATAGTTGTTTCTCCTCCTTTAAAAATAGAAGTACTGAAGGAAAGGTTCTTTAACAAACACGCGAGTTTGGCAGTGTACCCAGCTGCCATCCCAAGCTCTGGTCCAACACTTTCTCCTCTACTCTGATGATGATACTGGGCATTGAAATTAATTCACCTAAAAAATTTCAAAACTTCCAAAATGCCAGCACACTGACTGGAAACTTGTGATTTTCAAATGAAAGAGCTTTTGAGCTTAGGAATGAATGAACAGGAAAAGCGCAGCTGTGTTTAGGAAGAGTCTTTATAATAGTCCAAAACGGAATTTACTAGGTTATTCCCTCTTAATGAGTCCTATATAATATGCTCTCAGTTAATAAATTAAAGATACCTTCACAGCTGTCAAGCTGGCTGATGCTTACTTAGAATGATGCTAAACACTGGGGTGTCTGAGTGTAGCGAGCAGATCTGACCCATATTTTAGGAGGAAGTTTCCATAAATCGTATGGCACACGGTTGTAGCCTTCAAAGAGTAACCATGTGTGTTGCCATGGCATGTCAGTTTTCTCTGGCAAGGCAACGTTTACAGCTCTAACACAGGGTAACCTGAGTGGAGACTTTCAGTGCTAGGGCGCTTGGTCTGTTCCTCTTGCCAATCATTTCATACAAGGTGTTTCTGTTTCTGTCCTTGGTGGCCTACAGTGAGGCAAGAGTAATTGACCAATAAAATATCCATTCAGAGGGAATTGGCAGAGGAGGCTTAGTTGCACCTAGAGTCTTGGTAAGCCATTGGGGTAGGAGATGCTCTGCTCTGCTCTTCTTCCCACAGCGACTGTTTGAATTGAACTGCCTCCCACTGAAAATTAACACTTGCTGGAAATTGATTAAAGTTATAGGATTAAGAGCGGATGAGGGTTTTGGTTAAGAAATACACATTAGGTAGACAGACTTCAAAATGAGCTAAGAAAATTTGCCTGCTGCTCACCCAACAGCTCTTAATGATTTTTTTTGATTGAACTGTTCCTGCATATTGCAATTTGTAATTCTTCTTTGGTTTAACTTCTAGCTTTAAGATTCTATAATACATTGTTAAACTATCTTTAATTAGCCACATTTATTTCTTCTTTTTCTAATTATATTCCCTGGAGAGGTGTGTGCTATGATACTTGCATGGAGATTATAGGACAACCTGTAAAATTCTGTTCTCTCCTTCCACTGTGTAGGTCTCAGAGATCCAACTCAGAGCTCCTGGCTTGGCCATAACATTTTAGCAGCTGAGCCACTTTGCTCACTTCTTCTGTATACCTAAGACCTTTTACATTAGACAAATGACATAGATATATTTATGTCCTTTGGTTAATATGCTTTATATTGTTATCTTTATTATAGTAATTTAGATATTTAGCATATGCAATTCACACTGACAGTTGCTGTATGGCATTCTGTTATTAGTGGGAGCTGTGTTTTATTCAACTCAACAGTTTTGGATTCACACAAACCCTTGGCAAAATAACGTATCACACATTTGTTGACTTAAAAATTATTTGAGGTGTAGTGTGTAAGATTGAGACACTTAAAAATATTTAAGTGTGTAATAGAGATGGAACATCAGAATTCATGAACTTCAGTATTCTTGGTGGTGACACAGAAACGCCTACAGAGAAACTGTTAAATGTATCAAAATATAAGGATCTAGTTTATGGGTGCATGAACACTAGCAATAAAAATAACCTTATGTTAATTACACAAATGTTTTTAAAAGGTTCCTATTTCTTTGGTGATGTGGCTGACATTTTCCAAGAGCTTGATTTTACCCCCTTAGAAGGTTAAGATTAGCTTTATTCTAAAACAAAGTGAGCTAGTGAGTGCTGAACCATTGTTATACTGCATAAATATGCAATCAATTTGATAATATAACTTTAATAACCTTATTTTCTATAGCATGGTAACACTCACCATGAATGTGTTAAGTAAAGGTTATAGAATAGACAGCAAACTATTTGTTATTTTAGACCGGGTTGCTTAAATCTCACATTCACTATGCACATAAGTGGAAATCTTCAGTATTATAAATAATGATAAATTGAGTGGTTTTTAAAGCAGCTTAATTTGAGCACTTCACCTTCAGAGGAAAATATTTTAACTTCATTAGTCACCAGAGAGGGAAATCCTATGACTGAAACACACCTACTTCTGAATGAAATACGTATGAGTTAAAAGGAGTGTTTACAGACATGACACACAAGCCTGGTCTACTAAGAAGAAACAAAGCATTACACTAACCATTTCTATAAAAGGGGATGCCAGAATTTAGCCCTTTACTTAAGTCTAAACATGAGAGAAATTGGTTGAAGTCAATTTAGTGGGATATTAGGGTATAAATAACTTTATGATAAGGGAATGTTTTGTTTGGTTCACTGAGGCCCAGCATGAGACATTAAGTATACCTTTATGGATAGTGGTATAATCACATTTTAAAAATACTTTATATATGTATAGGTTTACCCAAGTTCCACATGTGGGGGGCCTGCAGAGGCCAGAAAGGGGCCAGGTTCTT
This sequence comes from Mus musculus, assembly GCF_000001635.26. Taxonomy (NCBI): domain Eukaryota; kingdom Metazoa; phylum Chordata; class Mammalia; order Rodentia; family Muridae; genus Mus; species Mus musculus. The sequence continues at coordinate 80,842,040 of NC_000069.6, forward strand.
TGGAATGGAGGTTATAAGCAGCTGTGAGCTGCTGCACATGGATGCTAAGAACTGAGGCATGGTCCTTCTGCAAGCATTCTTAACCACTAACCATCTCTAACTCAACATAGCCCCAGTCATGTTAAAGAAATTGATGTCATAACAATGAAACAAAACTCATGATCCTGGCTTGTACTATGAAGGAGAGTTACAGAAAATAGAAAAGAATTAATAATTCGCTCAGTGCCAATTTCCCGAGGAGGACCCATTCTATCGCTGTGGTCATGAAATGAAAGGTCCTTGTAATTTGGAAAGACACGCTGGAGTTGTATAGGTAAAAAGACATCATGGCTTCCATTTACAATCTTGAAGAGCAGCTTCTTGTGCACACAGAGTGATGGAAGAGAAAGAAAGCACGTCTGAGAAAAGAGGAGTGTCTGCGGACTGTAGATCAAGGGTGCACAGGAATTCTTTGTACTTTTTCAAGTTTGTTGGAACATTCTGAAATGATGCCAAGTGAAAGAAATGAAAAAGAAACAGGTCGACATGATGTTGGGTAGTAACTGGAACAGGGAGGGGGCTTGTTCTGGTAAAAGCATGCATTCGTATCTTTTAGCAGAAATGTATGAGGAAACACCAGAGTTTTAAATGTCTCAGTTTTTCAGGTCAGCAGCTTCACCCTGGGCATTCACATAAACAGCCACATCCATACACAAATAGCATTGTAATATAGTTTTGTATTTGAAAAAGGACAACTTCATTTCCACATGGGAAAAAAATCCTCCCAAGAGGAGGCAGAGTTCATACTTATACGTGAATATAAGTATGTTGTCATCTAAAAAGAATCCCAGTACATATAATGTGGGGAATCCAAATAATGTTAGGTTAAGTGCCATTTATTCTATATGCTTATGCTAAATTACTTTTTATAGTCAAAAGTCAGACTTAGCTTAGAGATACCTAAAAACGGGTCTGAGTTGGGATCTGGGCACATTGAACCCTGGGAATCATAGAAAGAGAAAAAAGGCAGGGATAACAATGTATGTGCTATTCTAAACAGATGTGTCTGGTTCATAAAACATCTGCATATTTAGCTCAAAATAAGAAGTAGCGATGAGACTCTAGACCAAGGATATAGTCTGATATTAAGAAGCTATTATATTGTATTACATGACAAAATTCCTTCCCCGCTGTTTTTACAATACATTTCTATATCATGACACTGCTTTCACTATCAGACACCTAATACCCTAGATGAAAGGCCCTAACACGAAAGCAAGTTAGAAAAACAAATGTAAGAAAATATCACTACAAAGAGATTCTTTAAATGATACATGTTTAAGGTATTTTTCCCACTGCTGGCCCATTAAACTAATACTTGCCTAGGTCTTGGGAGAGAAAACTATTCGCCATTTTACTTGTGGCATTTTAAAATGATCTAGACTGTCATGCTTTTGTAATTGGATGGTATTGAAAGACTACAGAGGATTACTCTATACACCATTTAAAGAAGGCCATAACCCCCGGAATGCTCCTGAGTTGAAAATCTTCAATAAATCACATAGCAGTAAAGAGCAAATGGCAATTGCACAAATAATACTTTTAATGCATTATGTTATGAGTTGGCTGTACAAACTATCAACAAGAACAAAAGCACTCCAAATAACGCAAAATGGCTTTATGGTCTGTTTACATTACAGTAATTACTAATAGCTCCAATTTTAGCTAAGACAGAAATAAACAGTTACACTATGACACTGTTAGAAAATGGGGCTTTATAAGAAGAGGCTTAGGGGTTCTTTTCAGATAGAAATAAGATGAAGTCAGCCAGCCCCAATATCTAGACTTTCAGCGAGAAGAAAAGGGTGAAGTCTAAAGGTTAAATAAAAAAAATTATTAACTAAATCATTGTTTTGTAACATATTCAAATACATTCAAATAAATAAAAAAAATTCCAAAAACAGTTTGAATATTACTTGAAATATAGAAACATTTTAATAAAATAAACAACCTAAGTCCTTCAGTGATTATGATTTTTCCATTTCAAGTTCATGCTAACAATTTCTGGAGTCTAACAGTAATCTGGACTCACATGTCACCACACTATTTAGGTTTGAAATGTGTGCAACTCTTTTTAAGGCTTATGCTTAATGCTCTCCATACCAACCAATGAAAGGCATGAAAATAGACTTTGATTTAAGGTGGATTAAAGGATTTATTTTATCCAAAATATTTAATTAATACATCTATCACTATTTGTATTTTGCCAGAAGCCAGAACTTGCTATGCATTTATACTAGCCCAGATTTCTCTTTTCTTCAGAAATGCTTACTGTTCTATTATCTGGCATTTTGACGACACAAGCACACTTAAAAATAAGCTTGCTTTATAAATGTATAATTATGATTTTATTTCTTAAGGAGCCTGCATAACTATTACTGATCTACCTCTCTTAAAAACTTTAAACACTATGCCATATAATCTTGCTTAATCTGCAATAATACTATCGAAAATTATTTAATAAGATGGCTTTCTTTCTTACAAGGAAGGGGATGTAAGATACTGCATACATGGACCAGTGAACATGACAGGGGTCAGCGTGCACATTATGTTTTCATCTGGATTACTGGAAGTATTTGTAGTTACAGAGTTACAGTAGCTGAAGAGCACATTATGTAGATTACATAGTATGCATATTTGTCATTGATTCTTAAAGCACTATGCTCAATATACATACATCTATCTATCTATCTCACAGTCGGTGCACAGACTTTACAGGGTCATGCTGCCATTCAAAAGTAAGGTGCTGTATTTTATTATAATCAAGTGGCATCCAAAATGCAATATATTGCTAGGAAAATGCAAAGTTTCCACAGATCAGCAATTATGAATTGCATTGGTCACAATGAAATGGTGCTGTATTTCATACAAAGGGAAATGGTTTATCATAAATATATAGACCAATATATAACATTGAAGAACAAGAAGCAGAAAGGAAATAATGCTCTTGCATAAAGGTCGATGCGCTTGGCTGCTGTTGGGATGACAGGCTTGGCAGGCGGAGGCTTCTTGTTCTTTGCCTGTGGTTTCCCAAGTCCATTGTTGACTTCGATGGGTTTCCCATAGCAGTCATAATTGGATAATTCAAAATCTCTTGGTAAGCTTCCAACAATGCTGAAGTCATTGGATCTCAAATCAGACTTGGAAGTACAAACTTTTTTGCATCTGGTCTCACCAACCTGAGCACAAAAATGAGAGATGGTGTGACAGGATTTAACTCAGTTATAGATACCATATCTCCTCAAAAAGATACTTTAAAATGGAGTTTATACATTAGCATGAATAATAGTCAACTGATTAACCAACCAGAATAATTAGACATTTAAGAAGGCTCTGATACTTTGCCCAAATAACAAGGCTAATACCATTGAATGGGCTTTTTTTTTTATTAATTTGTCTAAGAGATAATGCATGAATCAACATTAATTTAGGTTACTATTTAGGTTGTAAGACTTTTTAAGTTTAAATACTAAGAAATAAACATCTGTCCACGGTCCAGAGAAAATATTACTCTGAGTGTGAAGTCAGAGCTTTCATTATTGCCTTCCTGTTTCTGAATAGAATTGCTGATTAATTAATGATGGAGCCATTTGTCCTGCAATAAGACTTTTGACCTCTTAATCACAGCCATAAAAAGTCCAGATTACTTAAATATCTACTCACAGCAGTGAGGAGAGCATGACTTCAATATCATAACAAGCACATAATAAACAGTTCCCAGAAACTGTCACCTTCCCACACATAGTTCCCTGGAAATTCTCTGGGACATTGTGCTGGGCTGGCACATTCAGAGCAAGTGGCATGAAGCACGCACGTGCTAGAAAAGCCATTCCTGATGACACCACTGAAGAAAGAAGAAGACTGGCTCCCTGCCTACAAGGATCCTCAAACCTCCTTTAAGAAGTCATGACTCAGGAGCTGGAGAGATGGCTCAGAGGTTAGGAGCATTGACTGCTCTTCCAGAGAGCCTGATTACAATTTCCAGCAACTACATGGTGGCTCACAGCCATCTGTAATGGGATCTGATGCCCTCTTCTGGTGTGTCTGAGGACAGTGAAGGTGTATTCACATATATAAAATAAATAAAATCTTAAAAAAAAAAAAGAAGTCATGTCTCACTAGTTGGTGGATCTCTTTTTGTTCCATTCATCGGGGATTTTACACAAACTTTCTTTGCCATTTTGAAGTCACTATTAATTAAAATGTGTATATGGCAGGAGAAAAGATTTGCAATAGAATGCCCTCTTTAGCAGTTATAATTCCCAAAGTAGCTAAAAGAACCACCTAAGTAAAATAGCAATTCTACTCATCACATTCTTAATTTGTCTGTTTGAATCCTAAATTCATCAGTTTCCCATTGTTCCCCATATCTCATTTATTCTCAGAGTATACACAGTCCCCTCCGCCATATACTGATAACAGAAATGAGGCAACATAAAGATAAAGCTGTCAGGAACAACAACAACAACTGTACTATTTCCTAATTTAACCTCTAAAATTTTGTGTGTGGTTCACCTAAAAGCCAATGATTTTGTATAGAACTTCTAGAACTAAAGATAATTTCTCTACATGTTGGAAAGATGTCCAGATGAAACAACTTGGACTGAATCTAAATTAATGCTAGCTTTAAACATATCTTTACCATAAAGAAACAGCTTCCACGGTCAAACACCAGCTTTGTTCACTAAATGGTTGAAGTCTATGAGCATGGGAACTGTTTTGTCTTTTACTCATGAACTCACTGTGTACAAGTGTCGCATGTCAGGGAAAAGTTGATGGTAACAACAAACAGTTTGGAGCTGTTTTTATAAATGAAAAGAAAAACATATAATAGAAAGACATATCAGCTACCAAAATACTGAAAGCTGGCTAAGCCAGCACCATGGTTTTGTTTTTATGAAAAGCAAACAGCCTAATAGACAGACACATGGGTGAAAACTTAATTTTGCATGACAACCACAAGTCTATTTCCTAGAAGAGTCTCCTGAAATCTGGGTTATATTGTTGTGGTTTTAGCCATACTTTTCCTTAGTAATCATACTATTATCTTTTAAATTGGCATTTGGGTTTTCTACAATTCAAAGATTATTATGCCTCTATTGTTATTTAGACCAAAAATAGTGACATGCTTCCTTATTGAAGTTACTTAGGAATTTGTTGTGTATTCAAAAGCAAAATAAATGGAAACAAGTAGATTATGACTCTAAAGCTGTAATTATATACGTATTTTGTCATAGAATGGTTAGATTTGAAAAGAATTGATCTCCTTCTATCTTTATGTTATTGCACATATTAACACGTACCAACTCTGTGAACTTAGCAAGTTATAGATTACTGTAAACTTAGTGGTAACTTATGTGGGATCTCATGTTGTTGATAAAGACATGATAATGGGATGTCAGGAGGCTCCACACAGAGGGTGACAATGGTGGGGGTTCAACACTGAGAGACAACAGAATGGCAGGGAACTACAATTAGAAAATCACATGTGAACATCTCCCCACATGGAGGAGTCCTCAAGGCTCCTGTCTGCATTTCTGGAAGAAATAAGTACACACTGCAGGAGCAAAGGATCCTGTTAGTGTCCCTGAAAGAATTGCCAATGTGTTGAAGCATACCCTCCAGTCTCTCAGCTCTGCTCAGTGCCAGCAGCTTCTGAGGCTTTGATGGCAACAGAAACTCTCATCAAACACTGGGGGAGGGAACTACAATTTCTCTGAAAATAGTTTTCCTGGTACATGATAAAAGTGAGAAAAGTGTTAAAGCAGATGTGGTGTCCTAAGCCTATAATCATAGCCCTCAGGAGGCTAAGTCTGGAGGCCACATAGTGCATTGGTGAAAAGCTTTAATCATTAGTCAGGTGACGTGCAGAAGAAGTAAAGAGGAGTCTATAGGTCTGAATAATACAATGGACTTCTGCTCCTGGAAGGAGAGAGCAGACTTTGTCTTCTTTTCTCTCACTGAGTTTCATGGAAACCCTACCTTTTATATTGAAAACACTTTAAGAGAAGAAGCAGGCAACAAGGGGTAGAAAACTGAATAGTAGACTGGAAAGGAAATGTTACTATGGGAGGAACAAGGAAGAAGGGCAGGAGGAACAGGAGAGAGGAGGAGAAGGAAGAAGATTATCACAAGAACCACTGTAAAGGTGCAGGGGAGGGGCCACATTCTAAACCCATAGAATCACACAGTGATGCATTCAATCATTATCTTTTCCTTTACATGATTCTGACTGGAAGCCGTAGTTGTATCAACAAGTACAGACAAAGGGTCCCCAAGGGAGCCTGCTCTGTCCAAACAACAGAAAAAGTAAGAACAATCTAGCAATTCATAAAATGTGGAACCCATGATTTATCATCTGTTCCATCCAAATGTCACACACACACACACACACACACACACACACACACACACACACGCACACACAGAGAGAGAGAGAGAGAGAGAGAGAGAGAGAGAGAGAGAGAGAGAGATACACACACACACACACACACACACACACACACACTCACACACAAATGATCTTTTCTATCCACACCAACAAAAGCTGTGGGAAGGCTGTAGTTGCTGTCATTGAAGGCAATAAGTCCCATATTCCCACAGAAATGGTGTGAAACATGGTCATTGACAGATGGCCCTCTACCACACTGGCATGGCACCTTAGGAGCTGTACCTATGCAGACCACATGGAGAGTTGAGCCCTTCCTTTCTACTCATCAGGACAAAGTGGCCCTCCCTAGTGATGTGTAACATAGATTTCCACTTCTCCTGGGAGCAGCAATGAATCAATACTGTCCATGTCACAGGACACTTAAAGCCACTAAAACAAGAGCTTTAAATATGATTCAGAATCTCATAATATAAAATGTCTAGGATTTGGCAGCCATTCTAGGGGAGATCTCAAATTGAATGAAAAAAACATAATAAATGTCAATCCCAGATATCAAATCTTTAAAACTTGGGAACGATACTAAAGCATCTATGACCAATAAGCTTATAAAAATGAATCTATGACTAATATGCTTATAAAAAAATGAAAACTGAGACTATCTCAGTAAGAAACAGGAACTGACATGAAAAAAACACATATATATTCACCAAGTGGAAATTTGAACCTGAAAAGTTAGTAGCAAGTTATAAAAATTCTGACTGAATCAACAGGAAAATGCAAGAGCAGAGAAAAGAACTGGAAGAAGGAAGAGATTACCTTCTAAGTGTAAAGAACGCAATCTCATTGAAATTTAGAGATTAGTTCCATTAAATATAGAAAAAAGAACCAGAATGCTTATTTCCCATGGAAAGCCATAGAGAAAGAAGAAAGCGCCATTATACTTGTGAGGCGCTAAATAAAATTAACGGTTATCCTACAGTCCTATAACCAAAGAGAACAGCAATCATGGAGAAAGGAGAAAACAAAGCACTTTCAGATGGCAGAAGAGAGGTCACCTGCATCTCTTCTTCTTCTTCAATATTCATTTAGAATCATGGATAGCATGATTATGATTATTAGTTCTTTTTTAGATATAATTTATAAAAGTCAGGTGATGAGAACTATGCATGAATATATGTATTACGCTTTATAGAACTGCAGTAACAATGTGGGCTACACAGCTAGATGTCTATGTCCCTGGGGCTCTGCTAAAATTTCAAGGAATTTTCTATCTGTTGTTCCGATTGGGTAATGTCTTCTGTAGACTTTACAGCTCACCAATTCTTTCCTCTGCTGGCCTACTGATTTTTCTTACTGTCTCTCTCAGATGGCAGGAGACAGTTCAACAGCATACCACACAAAATAGCGAATAAAGGAATTATGTCAAAATATAAACATAACTTTGGAACACTAGGGTATAAGAAAGAATACAGTAAACACACACACACACACACACACACACACACACACACACATACACCAGCCTCAGGATAGCAACATAGGAAAAATCAGTTTGTTCTTCTGTCTAAAAATTCTATATGTAGCATATTTTCTAGAATTCCTTGTAAGAGGGCAGTTGGGGGTTGGAAAACACACAGAGACCCATAGGGCCAGAACACGGTCAAGGTAGGCCCAGTGTCCATGGATGTGGATAGGTCTATTGGTCTCCTGGAGAGTTTATAACCCTTAGCTCTGTAGAAACAGTCTTCTGGATGACTTTTCTTTCCTAACAGTGAACATCAAGCATGACTCTCTGAGTAAGTGCACAGGTAACTTTAATCTGCTAAGCAGCAGGTTGTTCTGAAACCAATTACTTGAATCTATTTTTAAGTCAAAGATACATGGCAAGGAAGGGCCAACGGCAGAAAGGGCATTCGGGCCTTCTCTGGCTATGATGGATAGGCTAGAGAGATCCTTACCTGTGTGGTGAGCGTGTCTGTGGGCCAGCCATCCAGTTGGTAAGTGATCTGCTGACAAACCATTGGAAGCTCCTTAACACAGTAGGAACGGGAAAATGACTGTCCAACAACAGCATGGCTCTCCTAGCCTCAGAGCTGGCTGAAGGTCTGCGCAAACCCTAAGTCCCTCGGCTTCTTACTAACATTTATATACTGAGGTAAAAACTCTTGAAATATCTCTCTGTTCAATGATGAGAAAGTAAAGCCGTTATTTTTAAACTCAGTTGAGAGTTTTCAAAAAATTTAAGGTATTAGGTCTTCCTAGGAATTCCTTGACCTGTTTTATGCTTTCGGAGAGTGCTTCCCAAAACCTCTGCTGGACTCAGTTCTGTTTCATCTATTAGAAATACATGTCAGTCCCACCACTTCATTCACATAGTGTCTCTTTTCTGGCACTGAAGAGGATGGGCAACCCACGTCCATAGTTCATTCCACTCTTACCTGCAAAGTGCTGATATGAACAGGGGTCCCCGTGCCGTTTACAGTATTCTTCTTAGCTGCGTTTCCACCTTTCCCATCTGCTTGCTCAGCCTTAGCTATTCGGGCCTTCTCGGCTTCAACCCTTTTGGGATTGTTCAGCATCACCTGGACCACAGCGTACTCCACGAGGGAGGCAAACCCGAAGAGCAGGCAGGCAATGAGCCACACATCCAGCGCCTTCACATAAGACACTTTAGGAAGCTCGGCTGCGAGGGTGGTGCACTCTGAGGCCAAACTGAGCACGGAGAAGATGCCTAGCAACAGGAAAATCAGCTGGGTTTAGCCCTGGAAAATGCTTTACAACTATTGCTCATTCACTATTGAGCAAGCAAACCTTAAGTGTCTTTAAGGATGAAAGACTGGAAGAAATATATTGTACTATGTAAAGTAGTAACTGTGGTTAGTAAATATTTGTAAATATACATCATTTAAAAATTAGATGGTTTTAAACCAAGGTTTGGAAGCACAGCGTGGATTTGATTTGAGGATTAATCATGAAACCTTGAGAGTGTGTCTGAGAGAACTGACGAGCTCTGTGATTTATTCCTTTTTTTCTGAGTTCTTGGCTTTTTGTAGAGTTTTATTTGTAGGAGGAATTTTCACCCACAAACAAGAATAGAGCACATAAAATTTTGATAAGGTTTTTTGTTTGTTGGTTGGTTGTTTCATTTACAATATAATGCCTAGCAGAGAAGATAAAGTATAGAGCATCCCTGTTCATTTCAGAAAGAAAATCTCACCTTTTTAAGATAAGGAATACAATCCTGCTATGGGAAATACTAACTTCAAATGGAAACCAGCATTATATATAAACACGTGTAATGATCATACAGTAATTAGGTTTATGTAACATAAGACAATTTAAGCAATCATAAAACTCCAGAGAGGAATTGTTCCAATTACAAGTGTCTTTCTCCTCTCTAGTCATTCGGTCTTCTCTTCCTTCTCTTCTAACCTTCCTTCCTGTCCTCAGGAGGGTGATGGTGAAAGATGACTTGCTGCCACAGACAGAGTACACACCATGACTAACACAGTGTCCAGTGATGCCCACAGAGAGATTCTGTCAGTCAAGATACTCAGCTTTCTGGACACAGTAAGCCCCCTTTCTCCTATTGGTTTTTCGTTTGTATGGTTGCTTGTTTGTTTCTGCTTAGATCCTCATCACATTTTTAAATGATAAATTGATTGGCATCTAACTTACTATTTCAGGCATAACATTTGTGAGTCGTATATTTGGAAATCAATATCAGTTTCAATGGCTTTTAATCTGTCAGTAGAATATTAACATGGAAGATTAGGGTACTATCAGTTATCGCAATAAACGACTGTCAATTGGACCCATGAGCCATCCCCTATGCATTCTCCTTGTTTCTACCTTTCCCTCACCACTCAGTCCACAATAAATTAGGCAAGGATTAATTTAAAATTAATAAAAAATGGATTCTGATAAAAAGGTTTCCATAGAACCAGACATCACTATTACTAATGGTCAGACTCAAGCCCTTGTTTTCCTCTCTCCTAGATAATGACATAAATTACTTTTATTTCTTAACTTCCTTGCTTTAGTAAGAATTCTCTCTTCCTAAGGCTTTTGCTGACAAGCATGTTGTTCTACTTTGTATCACTATCTTATATGATATATATCACATGTATTTGCTGTCTGCTGCTTCGCTAGGAAATATAGATGCATTAGAGCTAAAATGTTTTTAATCAATTTTACTAACAATCGATATTTATATTTATGACTACATTCTTCTCTTCTTGACTAGTTCCCAGCAAATAGTAACTACAAGCAAATATGTGTTGAATAAATGTAAATATCCCAAAGTGCCTTGTTAGCCATATACATATAATATGTTATATTATACATATTATACATGTACATGTATATGTATATACATACACATAACTTGTAGTATAAAATGTATTTTAAATTATTAGTCTATAGACTTCGTGTGTATAGTGCCTGCTATGTGACCATGATGACATGTGTTTAGTTCTGTGGCTCCTATGCAGATATGGTGGCACATTCCTATCATCCAGCACTGTGCTTAGAGGTAGGGACAAGCAGTGTAGCCAGTCCACGAACTCCATGTTCAATTGTGTTTGTACTCCACGAAGAATAAGAAAGAGCAATATAGACATGGGCCCAAGACAGGCATGGCTGCCTAGTCACTCTATTCCCTAGCCGGGGTCATGGAAAACAAGTAAATCTTGTGCCCCTGTCCAGCTCATCTTAAAAAAATAAAAAATAAAAGGGGGGGGGGGATGTGCCATTCCCCCAGCTGTGAGTAGGCTAAACAAATCCCTGATGGTTTTATGACCTAGATGGAGTCACCTGGCCTAACCCTTGATGGTTTTACAACCTAGATGGAGTCAACTAGCCTCATAGCATAGGAACTTCCTACCAGAGCTTTGAGGAGTTAACTGCCTGTTGAGCTTGCTTTGCAATTCAATCCTGCTGAAAGGAAGGATGGATCTGTGGGTTTCCCTTATATAAATGCAGAGCCTTTGTCTTGGCTTCATACTTCTCTTGCCCTCCTGTCCTTTTTCATTTCCAGCCTTACTTTCAGGTAGATCCAGTTCATCCGTGGCTGCTGGACACTGTGTCTTTAAAACACAGTGAAAACTGATCAAAGAACATATTCAATATCCACTCATGGCTTCTGAGTGTATACCCACAAGCTCACACCACTGCACAAACACACAAATGCCACCCATAGAGTAACAAAATAAAGACTTGGGCTTTATGGTTCCTTGATTGATTTTGATCAAATTGCTTATTTAAATATAATATTTATTTTCTTTTCTTCTTTGGTTTCCTATCCTTTAAAAATCTATATTTCATGTAATAAAATATAGCTCAGTTGCTACAAGGCATTCACCTTTGTAAAGACTTACTGCCCCTGTGCTCATTTTTCAGAACCCATACACACACTCACATAGAGGCATGCATGTCTGTGCATCATATATCTCTCTCTATATATTATATTATATTATATTATATTATATTATATTATATTATATACATGTCTAAAACATATATAATACATACATACATATCATCCAGCATATATATATATATATATATATATATATATATATATATATATATGTCTAAAACTCTGTATTCCATTCATTCCCTTCAATAATTCACAATGAGATATGCACAAAACCATTTTGGAGGGGGAATGTATACCAGAGTTTCATCTATGTGAAGTCCTGGGGAGATTCAGAAAGCACACACAAAGGAAAATTTCCATACTTTCCCTAGTCAAACTTTTGACAGGACGGATGTTTCCATTTTGACCTTTGCTTACTTTCCTCACAGAAAGAACTGTACATGCTTATTTTCTCACACAACACTGTTTGTGGGAGGGGGAGGAAGAGGTTGGTGGGAATGGTCCAGGATGTCCACATATCATGGCATCTTCCTTCCCACTGAGCTTCATCTGCAGCCAAAGCAAATGCTCTTTAAGACTCTGTAAACACGTACAAGTTTGAATGGCTGAAATGGTGGGATTTAAGTGGTTAAAAAATGGTGTTTCTTTGTCACCAGCCTTAAAAATAAAAAGCTGTAGCACATGAGTATTAAAAGGAAATAGAAACAGAACTTAAATGGCACTTAGTAGGCTTTTCCTAAAATAATAAATCATAGGATGGCACTCATATGCCATTTGAAGATGAAACTATGCCCAGACAAATGTATCATCAAGTAACCCTGTCATTGTGTGAACATCAGATTGTAATGACACAAATATAGATGGGAAAGCCTTCTATTCACATAGGTTATGTGGTACATACTATCATGTGATTTTAACACTGGAACTAGTGAAGATTTTATATTTTAAGCAATGCATGACTATATCCAATCAATAAGTACCTACTTGAAAAAAAAATCAATAAATCAACCACTGCAAAATTCTCAGAACAGGAAAAGAAAGAAGATTGCCAACTGCATAAACATTGAGAAAATATGGATCAGTGTCAAATATTGAAAGAAGCCCCCTCACTCCAATCAGCAGGCTGCCATCATTTCTAAATTCTCTGCTCCAAAGTAGTTGCTGATGCACATCACATGTTTGGTCTTTTGCTATGTATTGTAATGGTAAATTGCATTAATAATTACAAGGTTGTGTTGTCCTTAGGGATGAGAGAGTCCTCACTACACCAAAGTAATATGACCTTGCTCCTTATTTTAAAACTACTGGTTGGATAAAGATGCTGACAGCCTATAGCTGGGCAGAAGAGAGTTACATGGGGTTTAGGTTCCCAGGCTTGGGAGTCTGAGGCAGGAAATCAAGGGGAAGAAAGAAAGGTGCTATGATGCAAGATACACCATGAGCACATGAGCCAGGAGAAACAGCAAGTATTTGGGGGGACACTGCTCAAGAGGTAGCTGGACCAGCAGGTAGAAAAGTAGATTAGGAGTTACCCCCATAGTCTGAGTTTCATTTATTTGTTAACTCGTTGGGGATAAGCTTAAATTGGATGTACTTCACCACAAAATGGCATCGCTTAGTATTCCTGTTCAGAAATGCATTGACCAGAGGCTTTTCAGGGGTTTTAGACTTTGAAATATTTGCATATATCATATGAAGTCTTAAGGCTAGGACCCAAGTTTAAAAAAATATTCATTTACAGTTCATATACGTGTACACTTTAAATACAAAACCAGAAGGTAGTTTTATACATGGTGTTTTTATTATGATTTCCCAGGAAATGAAAGTCTGTAATTTTCTACTTGTTGCACTTGGTCTTTTCAGGCCTCGCGTTTTCAGGATAGGATGCTCAACCAGGCCCCACAGTCATGGTAGACTAGAAGCAGGGAAGCTTACCCAGAGGTACTCTGGCAGCACTAGCATCAGGGTTGATCCAGAAAGAGAGCCAGGAGAGAACCACAATCAGCAAGGTTGGTGCATATACGCCCATCATGTAGAACCCAACCTGTCTCCTCAGGGTGAAGATGACCTCCACACAAGTGTAGTAACCTGTCAAAGCCATATAAGTAACAGTTGTGAGAATCAGACCTACATAGAACCATCACTTAGAAGGACCTTCAAGGGACAGGATACCCCTGACGATTTCAGAAAGTAAAACTGCAAAGGGTTTTCCTTTAGCTGTTGACACTTTATAAAGAGGGTGGAACCTGCTGCCTCTGACTGGACAACCTCACATGTTGCTGAGGAGCAGCCCGTGCATGCTGTTCCGTATCATGTTTAGGCACTAAGTTTGTGTGAGAGTCTGCAACCCTTGATCTTTCTCTTGTTAGAGGCACTAGCATGGAAGATGAACCTGTGATATCCTACCCCAAATCAAAGCAGCAGTTTCATCTTAAGAGGAAACACACTTGGCCTGTATTTGTCAGCCAAACTTTCAGCCTGTGTGAACTACATCTGGTGGGTGGGAGATACCACGGTCTCCAAGAGGTCACAGTCAGAGTTCACCCTTAAGACTTTAGGTAAGTATTAGACAGTAGGCAGAACAATGACAGGTTTTTCGTGACCACGCCAGGGCTTTGAAGTGGGAAGACAGGACTTTCCTGTCCACCTTCATCCTTCCTGCACTTCAAGGCTCTCAAACTTCAGCTTTCATTCTCTCATGCTGAGATACATGCAGAAAATGCTCTAGAATATCATTCTAGAACTTCCAAAGCATCAACCAAAATTTACTCGTAAGTATCGGGAGTGTGGTGAAGGGTTTTGTTGTCCTTGGGGTGGGGGTGGGGGGCAAGAAGAAAAGAAAAGACAAGTGACAGAAATATTCTGACAAAACTCCATTTGAAAGAGACCTGCAACCCTGTAGGTTCAACAACATTATGAACTAACCAGTATCCCGGAGCTCTTGACTCTAGCTGCATATGTATCAAAAGATGGCCTAGTCGGCCATCACTGGAAAGAGAGGCCCATTGGACACGCAAACTTTATATGCCCCAGTACAGGGGAACGCCAGGGCCAAAAAAATGGGAATGGGTGGGTAGGGGAGTGGGGGGGAGGAGGGTGTGGGGTACTTTTGGGAGAGCATTGGAAATGTAATTGAGGAAAATATGTAATAAAAAATATTAAAAAAAAGAAAAGAAGACATACTTCTAAGTTGGAGATTTTTTTCCAGATATTTTGGTCCTTTTGGTCAGCAGATTACATATAATGCTTATTGTTTAAAATGTTTAATTATTTTGAACTAGTTGCCCCATATAGGCCAGGCTGACATCAAATTTATAATTCTTCTACCTCAGTGTTCTGGAATAGCAGGCATGCCTCACCACCCCAAAAGAAAATAGTTAATTTAAAAATGGCATTTACCGTTTAATAAAAGTAAGATTATGTATAAATACCAAAGGTTAAAAGACACCTCTTTTTTTTCACTTGGCACTGTGCATAATTATTTTAAACTATTGAAACCAACATATAAACCATACATAAATGAACTAATTATGGGTGGAATAGTAATGTTATGATCCATTGCCTTATAGTTAAAAAATAATCGTCATTCTAACTGGGAAAAACAAATGTGTTTCAAACACTAAAATAAACTTTATATCTATTCAACAAGATTTCCGTACAAAACTCTTAAATTTTGACATAAAGGAGGATCCACAAGCATCTTAAGCTACATGAGAAAGCTATTCTGCCCATATTATGAATTATTCCCAACTGCTGTCTCCAGGAGATTAGCGAGGTGATAACATGGAACAGAAGCAGTGAGTGGGTAGGGATGGGAGCACATGTTGATGATGACATCAGAAACAAAATGTGCAGCTCTCTAGTTTTAACTTCATTAAAAACAAAGCAATGTAGTATATTGTTCACAGGTCTCACAAGACAAGGGGATAGCCATTGTCTATCCTGGCACCCACTTAAACTTAGTCCCCTGATAACAAAACCATATGCTCTTAATCAATGACCCTGGGCAATATTTCAAAAGTATAACCTTTCATGAAAACAGAAACTATTTTGTATTACAAGTGATAGATTTAAAAAGACTCATAGTACTTCTTAAGTATGGTGCTCAAAGTACCTTGTTTTGTAATAATAATCACTTTATGTAGTAACAATATCATTTTGTAACACTATCATTTATTCATTCACCTACTGCATATGAATTGAAGTACAAAACATGTAACTATAAGCAATTATACATATATGTATATTTACATATATATATATATATACATGAAGCTTTTCCAGATACTATGTATACTATATATTAAACTATAGCTAATAGATAGTATTCATACTATATTAGTGTATATACTATATATACTCATTCATAGTCACTATAAATTAGTATAATTTAAAATAAAAATGTACATTTCACCTAATTATGTTTAAAGGTATCCTGACTAAATGCCACATCCCATGTGTGTTAAAGCAGAGTTCCACCATGGACTTTCATAAAGGTCTTTCACGAGCTGTCGATACATGTAGCTGTAAAATGTATGTTGAATATTACGGTGATTTGCTTCATAAACTTTTATTAGGAACATTTCTTGATCTTTTTGATCTTTCTCTAGTCTGTTACATTTATGAGAGGCAGGTGGGCAGCTAATTGATATAAATGTGCGTTGGGAAATTTCAATTTTCTTTCCATTTCCTGTGTCATTTTCTTTCATTATTCACTTAGGCACCCAATTTAAGTATTTTCATTTGTGTTCCTGCATGCTTCGCCTTCACTATCTGTTAGTCACGGAATAGCATAATTTCAGGAAAGTTAATGCCAATTCAGACTTCCTTTAGAAATTAGTTTTGCCAACGCTGTGTGAGAACATAAATAGATGTATATGCCTACATAATTTTATACAAATTTGCATGTTTAGTATCACATACATTTTGAACTATCTGATTTTACAAAGTTTTGCAAATATTATCTAAATACTGAATGTTTTACTTCTGACTTATATAAATAGTGATAATAATATGAAACATAGTGAATGTCCAAAGAATGTTAGCTACAACCTCGCTGTCACTGTTGTCTGCAGCTACTGGAATTAAACGGTCTTATGCATGATTAATCAAAAATTACCTTGCAGCCCTTACGGGACTCTAGAGCAGTCATCTAAATTATTTCTTTGCACCACATGTTCCAATTCCCTTCTAAGAAGTAAGGAATTTTCACTTTTTAACATTTAAATTGAAAAACTACTTATTTATGATGTATCCTGTAATTTACTATAAAGTCTCCCCATAAGAGCATGTAATTTCATTAATTCATTTGAAAGTCAACAGCAGATGCTTACTTTAAGTTTAATACAAAATTTCCTGATCTTGCATATATTTATATTAGGACTGTGAATATGAAACTCTTTATTCTCTCAATTTAAAGTATTTTCACCTGATGACATCATAATAGTCGACTTTTTGCATAATACAAATGCTTCCAAAACCATAAACTTAGCTCCCATGTACTTCTGGGTAACTTTGTCATGACTTGTTTTCCAGTGCAGAATTGCAGGCAGCTTCCAAGTTAAACTAAGAATTGCTAATAGTGGCATAATCAAATTTCTGTATTATTTAACTTTAAATTGTTAAGTGAAATGCCTTCACGCTACTGCAACTGAACCCCCTTAGTGACATAAGCTGATAGTGCAGATGCAGAGGCTGCATGCTGAGTTTTCTGAGGGCGGGGGAGTGACTTCTGAAGTTCCTCAAAAGCTCAGTGTAGTTTAATAGCGAAGGTTACTTTGCTTTGCCTTTCAGATCCTATGACCTGACAGATAACACCACACAAGGAATATCCACTTATGATCAATCCTCTCTTACTCTTATTGCTTCTCATGTAGCATAAAGATCAATGCTTTTAAAATTAACAAGACAGTCTAATTCTCATCCAAATAAAACAGTTCACAATACAACAGATGAATAAGGATAGATTATACTGTGCTATATTAAATGCTTACTTCCAAAGATAAACTTGTCAAAACTTGGCAACGTCTAAGAAAACCATTACTTGAAAAAGTTTGTGTTACTGTAGTGAAATATTGACAGGCTCTTACCAAGAGAATTACGTAGAGAAAACCCCATCTATTTCTTAATTAGAAGATCAAACATCTTAAATGAATATTCTGTATAAAAGGTTTTAACACATGGTTATGAGGATACATTTTTTACATTTATTTTATTTTAAATCATTTTGATTCTTTCCTCATTTATAATTAAAGCTCAAACAAAACTTTGAATCCTGGGTAATTAGTTTTATTTTCTAAGACATCACTTACCAGTGCCTTTATAGTATTTTGTACAGTTGCCATATTCGATATCCTCCTTTTTAATATCAAATTGAGGTAAAGCAATTTTTTCCAACTGAACAGGATCTCCTGACTGCCAGATGAATCTTAAATCATCGGTTGTATATCCAACTACAATAAGTAAATAAACAAGTTAGAGGAAAATATGCATATCAATGCTTTATCCTTATTTCAATAATCCTTATTAAACACAGAGAAGGTAAGAAATCATGACTTTATGTTATGAATTTGTAACTTAAAGTTCACAGTGGCCTAATTTTTGGCCATGCACAAAATATCAGCACAAGAATAACATGTCATCATCATAAAGAAACAATAAATTAAATAATCATCAAAATCAGATACAATCCTAGACCACCACGCATAGAAAATATCTTCTGCACCCCTATCAGTAAAAACCGTGAAAGTGAGATTGAAGCTCACGGCACATTTCCATTTATAATCATGGACTATGTACCTAAACTTTTAAAACAGGTGTGATTTTAAATAAATCACTGCCAGGTTCCTGGAAGGAACTGCAGAATAAGTGGTCATCATTATAGCATCAATGAAGTAGCGAGGAATTCGTGGCCTGGAATTAGGATAGGTGGTATCAACTCAAAACTACACCCAGAAATGACCTAACAAAAGATTGCAAAGATCATTGGTTTCTAAAAACCTACAAAGTATTTAAATGAGTGTAGTAAGTGAATATAGACTTATTTAAATCTGTATTAAGCATATTCTAATATATATATAATGTATATATTATATATGTACATATATATGGTACTAAAACATTGCATAGACTTAAACATAATCTCATTGTTAGAAATCAACAAATATCATTAAAAGTTAGGATTCACTTTAGAGCATTAAAAAACCACAAAACCACTAAATAACATATAATCTAACAAACATACATAGAATATTTTACAAGGTTGTTATAACTCATTAAACTAGCTTAATCTTTAAGCATCTACACTAAAGATTCTTTATGATATCAGCCTTCAATTATCAAGGCTGATGGCTTATTATTTTCTAAAGATAATCATCATAGAAAATTAGTGAATATGTTTTATAGAAATTTCAGGTTATAACATTTAGTACAACTTTTAGAAACTGAAAAACACAATCATAGGGACATAAAATATACATCAGTAAAAAATAATTTTTCTATCCTTCCATAGAAAATGCACACTTGGCTGGGCTTACATATATTTCAATGTTTTCCATTTTTTATTATGAGACTATTAACACAGAGCAATTATATTTTAGAAGACTATAATATTCTATATATTTTCCACACTGCCAATCCAAGTTAGTCCAGTCTTCAGAATAAGAAGTACACAGACCAACATCAACTCGCTAAAAAGCCAACTACAATGGAAAGCTCTGTCTTCTTCAAGATTAGCCTATGCAGTATGATGTTAGTATGTTCAAATAAGCATAATGGTTTTTCACAATAATAGAATACATTATCTAGATATAAACATTTTATTCCCCAAATCATTTATAACCTCATTTACATACAGCTCTCAAGTTGCATTTTGCAGCGTTGTGTGTCCATGGGAAACAGAGTTAAGTCTAGAGGACATGAAAGTGTAATAGACAACCTGAAGGCAAGAACAGAAAAATTGGAATCATTGAGCGTACATCGCTGAGATCCACTGACTTGAAAAGGAAACTACAAATAAACAAGATCTAAATAGAACAGGGTACCTCATGCTCACAAGGACGTCTCCATCCCGAAAGATAAACAACAGGATATTTTCTTGGGTCACATCATGAAAATTGGCACTTTTTTCATTTGCAAAGAATAAGTCAGGTTTCCACAAGCACTTATACATGGTGGGGTCAACTGTCAGTGCATCTGAGCCTCTGAAGTCACTAGGTAGCTTGAGTCTGGGGTCATTCCATTTCTGTCTCAAGAAAATGTTAACTCTATAGTCCTGGGGAAGGGAAAAGCAAATTCCATTGATATTTTTAATTGCTTAAAAGTAAAATAAATGCAGGCATGACATGTGATTTTTACAGACTATTTTAGCAACTAAAGTATGTTTACTGTTAGAGTAGCAAACAAATAATTCCACATGACTGAGTGATAGCATCATCTAAAAGAGAAAATTCTAAAGATACCAGTGGCTCTTCCTGCTCCCAAGGAAGGATGAAACTAATGGATAGAAAACAGAGGGAAACATTGCATATATCTTTTGTTAAATAGAAAAGCAATCAAGAAGGCAACAAGCATAACTGCCCCCCCCACATAAGTCTACATACTCCATTGTATCTTAATACCCACTAGTAATTGTTTTTAAGATTCCACGTGAATGTCAGAATCTCTATATAAAATGGCTTAGAATTTCCATTTAGTTTATGCAATACTATATACGTTTAGACCATTAGATATAATACCTAATACTATGTGAATGTTGTGGGAAAAGTTATTACGAAGTATTGTTTATAGAAGAGTAAAGAGAAACAGAAATCTGTACATGTCCAGATACAAACATGTTCACTGTAATACGCATTCTTTGTTCAAAAATCTACTTGCACATGAATGAACACATTTATAGAAGTCTGATTCAGGGGACTGATATATATTCTTGTGATGTTTAGAGAAAATTTATTCATAGCGATTCAAACATATGAGTTAGCACAAAGCCTAAGGCATATAATAAAATGAGGTTTGGACTATATGAAACAGACCAAAATGGATGCAAAATTTAAAAAATATTATGTTATACTTAATTTATTTTAGTCAGTTCTTGGTTCATGTTAAGAAACAATTGCACAAAACTATAACAATCAATTTTGGGGGCATTTTCTGCTAAAATATATGGATCAAAAAAATGTGTGATTGACAAAAATATTTTAAGTTTACCAATGAATACGCATCTCTGGCCAGACATGGTGGTGTAATCCCAGAACTTGGGAGGCAGAGGCAATTCAGGTGGTTTACATAATGAATTATAGGCTAACCAGTGCTATAGAGTGAGACCCTATTTCAAAGAAGACAAGAGAAGGGGGAAGAAGTGGATAAGACAAATTCTGGCACAAACTTGAGTCATCAGTGCACACTAAAATGCAGCATTGATGGCTTTCACTTTGTCCGCTAAACCAGCTGTATACAAAAGTATTCAAGGCACACATTATATTGGGTTTCAGGACTTTTATAGACAACAGTCCAAAGTTCATATATCATCCCTTCAAAGCTGTTTGGAAAATGAATTAAATAACATAATTAAACTCTAAATCCATGTAAGTAGATACAAAGAACTAGGTTACTTTTTATCAAAAACTAAAACTAATACCTCTCTACATGGTATAAATATATATGACTTACATATGTATAAATATTTAAATCAGCTGTAAACAGGGATTCCAGAGGGAAAAATAAAAGCAGGAATCATACTCTTCTTATCATTTTCTTTTTGTATTCAGATCCTGTTCAGTATCCAGAGGAGGTAAGACACTGAATAACTGTGCACTTTCCTGGCCACAGCCAAGAAACTACCGTGCAGCCTACGCATCTCCATCAGCAAGCTGCACTGAATATAGGAAAAACAGCAACACACTGACATAATAGGTGTGTCCATTTCTTATAAATGACTACTGTATAGTCTACAAGTCTACTGAACTATCACTGTGCTCCACATCAATATGAATTAACATATCATATAAAAGTAAAAATGATTTTAAAATTCAACATATAAACTGCCTTGCATATTATACACAGACCATAGAAGTTCCAAGTTAAGTCAGTTAAGGATTATCTGAGCACACTCCTGTGTGCATGCTCCTGAACACTGACTTTGCAGTACCAGCATCGAGAAGACACATTCTTAATCAAATGAACTTGGACCCAGATGGAGTAAAAGAGTCTTTTCATTCAGAATACAAAACTGGCAGTGCACAGCTAAGTCAATATACTGCATTAGCACACAGGCACATCTGCAAATGTGAGCACATGTGCACACACACAAGCACACTCATGCACACTCACATACACATGTACACACACACAAGCACCCTCGTGCATGCTTACATACACACATGTACACACACATACATACATTATTCTAAAGGAGGTAAAGTGATTATTTACTAACAACCAACTCCAAGTTTCCAGGAGACACAAAGTCTGGCAAACCTTTGTATCTACTCCACAGTTATCTATAACTTCCCTTCAGGAGTAATACGCCTTATGCTAAGTCAGTTTCTCAGAAAATTTTGATCATTGTACTTTGCATAAGCACATGGTAGTATTCAACTTGAGATCATAGTGAGCATTCGCTAGGATTACATTTTGAATTGTTAACCATCCCTGTCCCTGATATGATCTACCCTAATCATTGATATTATAAAGTTTCATAGTCAAAGATGATTTTAATTATCTTCTTTAAGTACTGTGCTTTGCTGAAGGACACCATCACATAATTCTATATTTAAACTATATTCTTATAGACTACTCATTCTTTTTTTTCCAATTTTTATTAGGTATTTACTTCATTTACATTTCAAATGCTATCCCGAAAGTCCCTACACCCCTGCTCCCCTATCCACCCACTCCCATTTCTTGGCCCTGGTGTTTCCCCTGTACTGAGGCATATAAAATTTGCAAGACCGATGGGCCTTTCTTCCCAATGATGGCCAACTAAGCCATCTTCTGCTACATATGCAGCTAGAGGTATGAGCTCTGGGGGGTACTGATTAGTTCATATTGTTGTTCCACCTATAGGGTTGCAGATCCCTTCAGCTTCTTGGGTACTTTCTCTAGCTCCTCCATTGGGGACCCTGTGTTCCATCCAATAGCTGACTGTGAGCATCCACTTCTGTGTTTGCCAGGCACTGGGATAGCCTCACAAGAGACAGCTATATCAGGGTCCTTTCAGCAAAATCTTGCTAGCATATGCAATAGTGTCTGTGTTTGGTGGCTGATTATGGTATAGATCCCCGGGTGGGGCAGTCTCTGAATGGTCCATCCTTTCATCTCAGCTCCAAACTTTTAGACAACTCATTCTTAACAAGGATCGATATAAGAAATGCTACAGTTCCATGTGCAGTCAATGATACTACTATGAAACCACCCCAGATGGAGTCTTCTCTTCATTAGTGGTTCCTTTGTTTATTAATAAAGAACAGTCACATCATTTTGTAGTTATTTTCTTCTGCAGAAAGCATATTTAGTGTGGGCATAATACAAAATACATCTAATCATCAGAGATTTTAAAAGCTTCCTTTTACTGGAAAATCATACTTAAGTGTCTCATTTTGTTTTGCTTTTGTCGGGAGACTAGGGAACTTAGAGATATCTGGGAGCCAACCACACTCACAGTTTAACTCATTTCCTTGGTACAGTTACTATGGCATGACATATTCAATCGGACTTTAATTATTTTCCTCTATATTTCTAGAAGTAGGTATGAATGAAAAATAAATAAAATGACAGAGAATCCATCATTATCTTCTGTGCATGGCTCTTAGAAATTCCCTATCACATTTCCAGATTAAGGATACTGTATTTTACTTTCATACTAGATTGTCTTGTCTTAGTAGGCTAGTATATATACATACAGAGATGGAAATATTAAAAACTCATTAGCATTCTTTACACTAAACCAATTACCTTGTGGAATATGTCTGCCAATTTGCTTACCGTTAATTAATTTTATGGATACTATATCAATATTTCATAATAACATTCAAGATGATATCTGGGAGGGATTAAAGCAATGCTAGCCTTTAATTAACTTCAGCTTACTTTGCATAATTATAGGTTAAGCTGTTCTAATATTTTGGGTTGAAGTCCAGAAGATTTGTTATATATTATATTAAAATTTCCACACCCCAACTGGTACTACTGGAAACACTTTATGTTCTACCAATTTCCAAAACTATATGGCTAACTTATGCAAAATTAACCTTTTACAGAATAATTAAATTTTAAAAAGTGTTCCTCCATGTTATTTTTTTTTACTTCTTTGCAAATGTTTAATCTATGATTCTACCCAATTCAAGATATATTCATGATACTTATTAGCACACTAAGTTCAAAGCATATTTTATCAGTGGACACTGGCAAAAGACAGAGAAAATTCATACAAAGCATCAGGACCCTTATAAAAGCACAGCCATCCAAAGGGAAAATGAACAATGGTGTGATGCTGTCTCTACCCAAATGACTTTTCAAAAATTACACTAATCTGGAATCAGAAGGTAGCAGATGACACCCAGAAACTGACTGATAGAATCTGTGGGACAAACTGGAGACAGTTAGAGAGCAGCTAGCATATGAGACGAATGGTACTGATAAAACAGTTTCAATTTTAAAGAAAGACAGGAAGCTTTGAACAGGAGGAGAGCAAGATGCTTAAGACACCTTGACCTGCAATGGGGAGGTAGATGGAGTTCAAATGGTTGGAAGAACAGCTTAAATCACAAAAGAGCCTCAGAAATTCCAACATGACTCTCAAAACTAGATAATTCACAGAGAAGAATGTCAGAGGATAATACAAAGGACAAAGCCACATGGCATCCATGGCAACAGGGAGAGGAGGCAAGATCAAAGGAAAAAGAATCAAAGATTCAAAAGCATCACCAACACTGGATCTTCACTGCGCAGGCCTGTGCTCAGGCAGGGATCTTGGTCCATCACTGCGCAGGCCTGTGCTCAGGCAGGGATCTTGGTCCATCACTGCGCAGGCCTGTGCTCAGGCAGGGATCTTGGTCCATCACTGCGCAGGCCTGTGCTCAGGCAGGGATCTTGGTCCATCACTGCGCAGGCCTGTGCTCAGGCAGGGATCTTGGTCCATCACTGCGCAGGCCTGTGCTCAGGCAGGGATCTTGGTCCATCACTGTGCAGGCTTGTGCTCAGGCAGGGATCTTCGTCCATCACTGAGCAGGCCTGTGCTCAGGCAGGGATCTCGGACCATCACTGAGCAGGCCTGTGCTCAGGCAGGGATCTCGGACCATCACTGAGCAGGCCTGTGCTCAGGCAGGGATCTCGGACCATCACTGAGCAGACCTGTGCTCAGGCAGGGATCTCGGTCCATCACTGAGAAGGCCTGTGCTCAGGCAGGGATCTCAGTCCATCACTGAGCAGGCCTGTGCTCAGGCAGGGATCTTGAGTCCTGTACATCTTCTAAGTGGCAAAAGAATCCCTTTTCAACACCTTATCAGATTAAAGGCAAGAGGTGACTTTACAGAGACCCTCACTGCTTCCACAGCTACGAGGCTGCAGGAGAAAACATACCTCTCTCTTTGCCTGGCCTGCCATGGAGAACCAGGGACTACACTGAATACATTTATCTGAAAGGGAAATAAAACTGAGTCAGAACAGTACAGAATCCCACACAGTGGAAGTCTCATCCGAACCACAGACTGGAGTGTGACTCACCAGCTATAAGAAAATGAACAACAGCAAGTACATCAAAGGCAGTCTACATGTTCTAGTCAAGTAGCATTATACAGACAGTGTGCATCTATGACTATGCAAGGACGAAAAACTCAGCACCTGAAATCAAGACAGGTAACCACAAAGAGTCTATACATATCAGACAATAGACTTAATAAGGAAGAGTCTACATCTGTGCCCAGGCAAGAACCCCAGCTGTACACAGAGGTATAACTACAGAGACAAGCTCAGTTTAATATCAGAACTCCGGGTCAGGATCAAACAGCTCAACATAAAACCAGATATGGTGAACCTGATAGAAGACAAAGTGAGAAATAGCCTTGAATACATTGGCACAGGAGTTGACTTTCTGAACAGAACATCAATACTGCAGGCTCTAAGATCAACTATTAATAAACATGACTTCATGAAACTGAAAAGCTTTTGTAAGGCAAGAAAAACCATCAATTGGACAAAGCAGTAGCCTAAATAATGGGGAAAGATTTCTTTTATGAACTCCACATCTGATAGAAGACTAATATCCAAAATATATAAAGAACTCAAGAAACTAGATATAAAAAAATAAACCAATCCAATTTAAAACGGGGTACAGACCTAGTCCAAAATCACTCAACAAAGCAAACTAAAATTGCTGAAAAAACACTTAAAGAAGTGTTCAACATCCTTAGCCATCAGGGAAATGCAAATCGAAATTAATTTGAGATTTTATCTTATGCTTGTCAGAATGACTAAGATGAGTAATTCAAGTGACAGCTCATGTTGGTGAAGATTTTAGCAAGAGAATAGTCCTCATTTGCTGGTGGGAGTGCAAAGTTTTACAGCTACTTTGGAAATCAATATGGCAGGTCAGCAGAAAGCTGGGAATCAAACTACCTCAAGAGTCAGCAATATCATTCCTGGTCATACACTCAAAGACGTTCCATCCTACCACAAGGACACTCACTCTACTATGTTCATTGCAGCTTTATTCATAATATCCAGTAACTGGAAACAACTCATATGTGCTTCAGCAAAAGAATGGTTAAAGAACATGTAGTACAATACACAAGGGAATATTACTCAGCTTTTAAAAATGATATAATAAAATGTGCTGGCAAATGGATGGAACTATACAAAAGTCAACCTGAATTAAATAACCCAAACCCAGAAGATAAAATCATATGTATTCACTTACAAATGGAAATTAGCTAATAAGAAAATAATAAATTAGCTCCAATCCATAGACCCAGAGAAGTAAGGAAAAGGTGGAGGTGGGGAGATTAGGAGGGATGTATGAATCTCCCTGGAAGGGAAAATTAGAATAGATTTTACTGAGAGACTTGGGGCATGTGGAGACAGATGTGGGAGTCAGGTCTTGGAGCATGAGGTTGGGTGAGATAGTGCAATGAGAGATGATTTGAATTAGGGAGTATTTGAGGGATGCCATGTAAACCTAGTTCCATGGATCCTAATGAGGACTCCTTGTAGTAGGGAATACAGAGTCTCAACTAGCCATTTCTTGTCCAAGTAAGGCTTCTAGTTGAAGGACTGGGTTACATTTAAGTGAGTTGTTGGCCAAAGGGGTCCCCTAGAAATTCTCAAACAACACAGGCTGTTGCTAAGACAAACAGTTGCTTTCCACCAACCAAGAATATTGCCCTGTTGTCAAGGGCAACACCCACACAATTCACTGAATATGGAAATGTTGAACTGGTGACTACATAAAGACTTCACCCCTATCTTCTAGTCTCTTTGGTACAGGAAAGGACCCCTGAAGGCTACTGAAAAAGAAACATGAACACAAAACCTTTGACTTACAATATGTCCTGCCTACAATATGCTAGGGTAACGGTGGCACAGAACTTGTGGAGATAACCCACCAATGTCTGATTTTGCCTAAGGCCAACTCAAGGAACTCATACTAAACACTCCTTGGATAATAAAGAACCAGAGACTAGCTAGCCCAGACACCTAAGGCATAACCAAACAAGACCGATCTTTAAAAAAAAAAAAAATCAATAGAATGACTTCTAATGATATTCTGCTAGAGGCATAGGTCTTTTTCCTATGCAGTCATCATCAGAGAGGCTTCCTCTTGCAGCAGATGGGAACAGATGAAGAGACCCACAGCCAGACATTACATAGAGAGGGAGTCTAAATGGGAGGTCTTCATTGAACCCTTCTCCCACAGAGCTCAGGGAATCCTGGGGAAGAAGAGGCAGAAAGATTGTAAGAGTCAGACGAAATGGAAGACAGCAGGACATCATGGGTCTGCACCAGGTCGTCTGATTTAATATAGCTATTAGATTAGTATTTTCACAGGACTCCTGATTGTAAGAATGGGTAGGTTTCTGACTCTATCACCTACTCTTGGGACTCTTTACCTCCTGTTGGGTTGTCATGTCCAACTTCAGTATGACAGTTTTTTAATTCATCTTATTATGTTTTATTTTGTCATCTTTGGTTATCTCTTAGAAACCTGATTTTTGTCATGAAAGAGAGACAGGAAGTGGATCTGGAGAGAAGGGGAGTTGGGGAGAGACTGGGAGGAGAAGAGGGAGGGGAAACTCCATAATCAGAATATATAGTTTGAGAAAAGAATCTATTTTCGATAAAAAAAATAAAAGGAAAAAGACTTTAATTTTATAGATGGTTTTGTCCTGCCATCATTCGTCCCTCTCCTTTTTACTAGTAGGCTTTCCCACTGATCACAAGAGAATAAAAATCAGAATGTTAGAGAAGAAAGGGGCTGAAAGGAGGGGTGATAGAGGTAGGAATGGAGATGAGTACACTCAAAACGCATGTATGTATTTGAATGAAAACATGTCTGTGGGATTTGTTACCACATACAGTGAAGATACACCAGAAAAAAAAATACATTACTCCAATTAATAAGACTGATTACTATGGCATCATAGACTTGAAAATGCAAAGCTTCTGATTCAGATCTCCACTCTACATTTTAAACACTTTGACCACGAGCTAGTTTCTTAGACTTCTTAGCATGTCTCCTTTGCTTCGGAAAACTTCTTGTATCCAGTGTAATTAATTCACCATGTGCTAGACTTTGTGCACTAGTAAACATTTCTTAATGGTGCCTTACTTCTAAGAAAAAAAATGTCAACACACTGTTAACACATTTATAGCACCTCTCTACACCCTTCTTTCCTGAAGATCCACTAGGGTAAGTACAATATACTACATAAACTTCAGACTCCTTTGATGATCCATTTTTTAGGTGTTAGTATGGGTGCATATGTAGTTATGAGTGTGAGTACATGTGTACCGTGTGCATTTAGAGATCAAAGGTCAGCCAAAAGTGTCAATTCTTACAGCCATCATTCTGTGAGCAGTTTTGTTTTTGTTTATTAGCACTGTTTTCCATAGGCCTGGAGCTCATAGTAGTAGACAAGAGCTCACAGAGTAGACAAGAGTGACTGACTACTAAGCCCCAGGCATTCACCTGTCTCTACCTCCCCATGCTGGGAGGTATGCATGCAATTATGCCAAACTTTTTAAAGTTTGGATTTTGTAGATCAAACTCAGGGAATCATGCTTCTAGGGCAAGCACTTTACCAACTAAACTATCCATGGCCTACTTTATTATCTTTAGCATACATCTACGAAAATGATATTCCAATGAACAACTCCTCCCACTGGAGGTTCTTTACTTCGTTTTCTCAATCTATCTACCACTTATTACTCTTATGATTTATTTTATTTTGAACAAACATCAAAGCTACTTTTCTATTAATTATAAATTACATATTGCTGGGTTTCAGCATGAACTGCAACAAAATCAAAGTCTAAATTGTTTTATTAAAATTAAGAGTTTAGTTCAACACTCATTAAAAGATAAGAACTCATTAGTTAGTAACCTCTGGCTAATGTTTAATGCAAAACTCCAAATAATTACTAGTTATTGACATTTCAAATGCTCTCTATTAAGACAGCTATCTTTGAAATCTATTATTTTCCTTTTTAATTGCTCCATCTACAATAATTATAGTGCTAACACTTATTTTGTATTAAACAAATTTCCATCAGAAACAGGCCACTTTATCCATGAGGAATGACTTAATTGTTTATTAAGTACTTGGTGACAAATTCTACTCATTGTTCATTCAAAGGAACTCTCTATTAGTCATTATTTGCAAAATGGATGTTCTCCAAATTTTCAGTACCAATTAAAACTCAAATTAAACTGTTTCTCCAAAGCAATAAAACACTTCACAATGAGACACTATAGCTAGTTATGTTCCATCAGTGGTATTTTAATAGGAAGAATTATTTATTGTTATTTCACAAACTCATTAGGCAAAACCTTCCATGAGTCACTTTTACCTGTTTCTCATATAAGCAAGTGTTAACTCATTTGTTCTCCTTACATTGGGATAAAAAGTAAAATTAGTATGCAAGGAAATGAAAAGATCAAGTCTTGTAGCATCTGGCAGCCTTATAATTAATTTTCTGTCAATGATTGCTTAGAAACATGGCCCAAACTGATGCCAAAGATAGACTTTTTTCAGACTAGAAGTTTCCCATGAGAGGCGTTGGGTTAAGAAAATGCTAATTAGGAGTTCTTTGTTCATATTTTAATGATTTTTCTCAAAAATATCACTTTTTAAAGTACTTACTGAGTTCTATTGAACTTTTTTATTGTTACATTTATTTTTTCCAGATCTATCCTAATTGACCATTTATATTACAAGCTCTTCACTAAGGACTACTGACATCAGACTAAAAATCCCATGAGGCCAGCATTTTAATCCATTCCTATTGTAAGAGGAAGATACTTAATGTACTTTCTTTTTTTTTTTTTTCCCTAAGCAAGAGAAATGTATTGTCCACAGTTCTGGGTGGAAGTCAGATGAAGGGCTGTTCCTCAAAGTGCCATTTTGATTTGTCCTATTCACAAGGTGGAATGAGAAAACAGCTCCCTCTGGTTCCCCTCATAGGATATGAATTGCATTATGGAGGACTCCGCCTTTAGTCCCTTTTATCTCAGAAGGCCCCACATCTTAAGACTATCTATTGCATTGGTGTTTAGTTTACATGTATGGCTTTTGGAAGGAACTAAAGAGCAGAAGGATAGCAAGCAGCATCCTTCAGGGACTATGTGTTTAGAAAGTGCTCAATATAGTTCTATTAAATACAGAAGAGAGGCAAGGAAGTCTGTGAGAGTTTGAAAGGTTCTAACATTTAATGTGTTTCAAGTTTCAAACTTAATTTTCTTCCTATGCATTGAGGATGATGAAATACTAGAAAAAGAATATCAAACTTAAATTATTCTTCTCCTTCTGAATTGGCATAGGTGCTATGACCTATGTAGTTTAATGACCTCTGCTCAATGGTATAGTTGGGTAAAAGAAGTAAAAAAGGAAGCATCATGAAAAACAAAACAAATTTTCTCTTGAAACTTTAGCATACTATAAGAGGAGCTCTGACAAAGAGATACGATAATTTTCAATATTGATTTTTAAATAGATCGCTATCAATTTCTTCATAGAATTTACTTTAAAGAGCTATTTTAGGAATTACTCGGTATAAATCAAATGAGATGCTTGGTACATGTAGAGTCAGACACTATCAGATAAATCTCTTGCAGGAGTAGGAAGAGTTTTTCTTTAA
Source organism: Mus musculus (assembly GCF_000001635.26). Classification (NCBI taxonomy): domain Eukaryota; kingdom Metazoa; phylum Chordata; class Mammalia; order Rodentia; family Muridae; genus Mus; species Mus musculus. The sequence goes on from NC_000069.6 coordinate 80,873,197, forward strand.
GTACATATTCCTCCAGCAGGATTTAGGCTTCTGGAAGTATTATTTATAAACATTCAAGAGCCTATGTATTAGTGTCATATTTGCTCTCAGAACTAAATAAAAATGCTGTGGAAAACATTGTTCAATATTTTATAGATTTGCAGTTCAGACATCAAAATAACAAGGGTGACACTCAAGCTTTTGTTCCATGGGGCTGGTGCCTTTTACAGACTTGAGAACATCTTTCCTTTCTCCTTTTAGCTTCTGCTAGCTGCCTATATTTCTTAGGTCACAGTCCTTCCTCAAACCATTCCAATCCATCTTTCCTCTCTTAGAGTGATGATTAATGTGTCTGATCTTCCTGTGTCTTTTTTATTACCTCTCTCATGGAAACAGGTGGACAACTACAATGGACCTACCCATTCTTCTTCTTAAGATCCCAAGGTTAACAGCAGCATCTCCTTTCCCATGAATACCATCATAGCCTCTTTCCTGTGATTAGGACCTGAGTAGCACTGGTAGACAAAGAATCAGTCGATCATAGGAGAAAACCTTGAGGATTAAGACTGTGAAGAGAAGAGGATCTAGAGATATGGTTCTGAAGGCAAGGCTCTTACTGCTGTGCGTGAGGATCTGGGCTCAATCCCTAGAAGCCACATGGTCAAAGTCAAGAACCAGTACCCCCAAATGTCCTCTGGCCTCCAAAGGCATGCTGTAGAATACACACACAGAGAGGGGGGGGGAACTATTTCATCACTTCTGATTTTATACCTAAGATTTAAAAAAAAAGATGAAAAGTAAAGAAAAAATGAACAAGTACATCTAAGGGTTCAAATAAATAAATAGGTTGGAATCCAATAACAAAATATAAAGAATAAATAGTACGGTGAGTTGGATTTTTTGAAGGATGTATTTGAAAATAGATTTTAAATCTGTACATACAAGGAAAGATAAAATCATTTTAAAATAACAAAGATGAGCAATTGCAAGGAATTAGAAATAAGCCCTTTAAGCCGATCCCAGACATGATTTTCCCTTTCTTGACAAGCACAGCTGTGTTGCCCAGAATGATTTGAAGTCTATTATTAAATCAACCAAAAGGCATGCAGGAGAAAGGCATAGAAATCCCGACAGGATCATGAATTGTAGCATAGCAATAACTCAATATAATTACAAAGCATGCCTAAAGAAAGAAAACGGATTGTGTAAACAGACTTTTATTTCCATGAAAGAGCTCTAGTGTGTTTCTGATGAGACAACGTGCTCATGCGTAGACTATTACAATCACCTATGTGGCCTGATTTTCCTCCATGGGTAATGGTTCGCTTTCCATTTAAGAAAATGCACTGTCTTTAGTAAATGGGAGGGAACACATGGAAAAATCAACAACTATTAAAAGTGTGGCTGTAGAGCATATGTTCCCTAGACACTCTTCTCATTGCTTCAAGAGCTCTTGTTTTATTTGCCACAAATAGAAGCAGAGAAACTGGTGAAGAAATTAGAATCACCACTCTGTCTAGAAATTTCATATGGGAGTGGTAAATAATCATTTGATAATTTGTGTGATGTTATGATTTATGACATCAAATATCACCTATGGCATTGATAATAACACCTGATAACAGTGGTGGGTAGCAGGATGCACGGGAACCACACAGTCAGTATGTGTGTCACACAAACAGACAGTCACTGGAATTGACACAGACACAGACTATTGAGGCACGGAGTGAGACCTCAGAATGGCAGGAAAGGGTACAGGTTCCGGTTTGCAGGCATAAGAAACAACCTAGGGAAGATGGATACAGATGCAGTGCTCCCTCCACTCCACAACGAGGATTTGCAAATACATTGAGATAACTTCTAGTGTAGGCAAAAGCAGCTGAAATCAAAGTAAAGGGATGAATAAACCAGGAGGAGCCCCCCCCACACACACACACACACACAGCGCTAAGGCTGCCATGTCAATTTCACGCACTGGAGGAAAGAGTTGCCTCTCTCTTTTCAGAAGTTGTCCCACATCTGTCTACCACCTGACTAGTGGCTATTAATGTTCAATCCAGCCCTCAACTCTGTGCCTTGGATTGAGATTTGAATAAGCAACTGCCTGTCTATCCTGGAAAAGTCTAAAGTAGAGTGACATGCTGGGCTTCCGAGACATTAAGATTTGTTTTATTTCAGCAGTTTCTCACAGGGAAGACTCCTTCATTAATGAATTAAACCACGAGTGCACGTGGAAGCTGTTGCACGTTCTTTGGTGCATTGAGATGTTATATTATTTTATAAAAGCAGAAAGTCATCATCACTGAACTTTAGGATGCTTGCAAGAACACTGTCCTCTGGATTGTAGACTCTCCTGTTTGCAAAGTGCCACCCAATGGAGCATGACAGGCTCAAGTTCAAGTCTATTTGGTGATGACTTGGATAATCAACATCATGTGGTCATGAAGATGTAACCAACATACTGGTGGAGCTGATCTTTCTGCTTTCCCAACATCTTGCTTGGGAAGAGTTTTGTTTTTATTAGTGTGTTTTTAATATGCAGCCTATGACGCTATTAATCCTGACCATATATGAATGTGCACTTGAACAACTCCACATTCAGCTTGACCTTTCTGCTCACTATTTATAACAAGTAATGAAGAACTGGTCTGTCTAGCTCCATTTTCTTAAAAGGCGTCTCTATGTGTGTGTGTGTGTGTGTGTGTGTGTGTGTGTGTTAAGTGTGTGTGTGTGTCTGTTTCTGTTAAGCAACAAAATTTAGCAAATGTCCACAATGAATCTATTCAATATGGCATCCTCAAAATACATCCTCTAAAATCCTGCAGGTACTTAAGAAGTACCACATAACACTGACAGAGTAGAACAATCTACCTGAGAAATGTGGTCCAGAGTCAAATATTTGTTTCATGTCACCTGCTGAATGATGACACATTAAAAAACAAAATCAATGAAGGAAAACAGAGACCAGTTACTTAGCGACCCCAGACTTTATAGTCCTGTTTTTGGAGATGAGAAATACAGAGTCAGGAGATTTCCAAGAGAAGGACGACTCTGGAGAGCAGTGTTTAGGGTTAGCTCATGGCTGCTAAGGAAGAAATCTAATACAATAGAGGACAGACAGCAGAGACCTAGCAGACTAAACAGAAACCCTCAAAACTTCACCTCCAAGAACCCTCTCTCACTCTTGTGAAACGAAGAGCTCACATAGATAAAAATTAATAAGTTAATTAATTTTAATACTTAAAAATTAATAAGCACTACACCTTTATCCTAAGTGACAAATGGCAGGATATTTCAGAGGAGTGTTTTATTGACCTATAATGTATGTCTATGCCATTTAAGTGTGAGAGTTGGATATGATTCCTAAATCTTTTAAATAATTCTCTAAAATTCTCTCTAACTATCTATGACTATCACGTGCTCAGGAGCTTAAATATTCTGAATATACTTCTACAACAGCAAATCCATCACAATTGTTACTATAAGTATCAGAGAGTAGCACAACACATAGTTGTTTGTATTATTAAAAAATATAATAGCTCTGAAGCTAAAAACAAAGGAAAAACTACTTTAGATGACCCTTTCTGTATTCCAAGAGACTCTGTATTCTGAGATATTCTGGAAGATTATAATACTCTAGAAGTTCCACTGGCATTATAACCAAACCCTCTAGCATCACTGAAAAAAAAGTATCTCAAAAACTAAAGTAAAAATATAAAACAAAGGAAATTTTTTCTCTCACTGAAGTATTACTTCAGTATTTGGCTTATTAACAAGGGAAGACAGCACCTACTCCTCTAAAACCATGAACACACAGCAGACTTTGTTAAAGCACTTTTTAAGAAGCCAGTGAGGGTGTCAGTTACATTACTCATTGTTCAGACAATCTGAAGAAAACACATTTCTGTTTTCTTCAAGATCATGGGCACTGCTCCCTCTTCATCTTCTCTGTGCCCATTACTCTACCAGGAATTTCAGGTCTGCTTTATGAAATAAATTCTCCCCTGTGGCCATTCCAGTTCTCTCAGAATGAGCTGAAGAGAGAGAACAAAGACTCTTCCCAGAAACTTAAGACATCATCTGAAAATTTATACATCGAAAAACTAAAAGGAGAAAATGTTAGAATTCTAAGTTTCAGCTACTTCATATAGACTGGTGAATGGCTCCACAGGGGTCCTTTTTGAATGGCTTCTTGAGGGCTAGGGGATGGCTCTCTATAAAGTGTTCACCATGAAAGCAAAGATGTGACTTCAGGTCCTTAAACGACCCCACAAAAAAGCCAGACACAGTGGTCCATATCTATAATCCCAGGGCTGGGAAGGCAGAGGTGGAAGCATCCCAGGGCTCTCTGCTCAGCCAGTCTAGCTTGCTCTCTGTCTTTCTCTCTGTCTCTGTCTCTCTGTGTCTTTCTACGACTCTCTGTCTCTGTCTCTGTCTCTGTCTCTGTCTCTGTCTCTCTCTCTCTCTCTCTCTCTCTCTCTCTCTCTCTCTCTCTCACACACACACACACATACACACACATGGGGCGAGGGTGGAGAGAGAGAGAGAGAGTGAATTAGCTTAAAAACCTAAGTCCTTCTCCCAGATGGAATACAAACAGTTTTTCAGGGTGAATTCATATTTCCTCAGCCTAAATGTTCCAAGGCTGAATTGAATTGTAAAATTACACAGGTGTTGAAAGCTCTGGTTTAACACAACTTGGGAATTTGTAGTTTTCCATGCTAGATTGAATGTATTTCTCTCCACCGTCACTCCTTGGTTTTCAGTCTTGATGGTTTACACTGTCCTCTGACTTAAAGTTTGGAAATCATAAGTATGAAATTATTATCTTACCATTGTTGTCTCTTGAATGGATCCAAAACTATTAATAAAAATGTTGACTACTACATCAACAGGAATGCCTATGAAAAAAATTAAGGATAGGTTTAGAGGCTGCAAAACCCTTGATCAGAATTGTTATAATAGGATTTTAATATTTAACCTTTGTATTTTTAAAATGTACATTTAGATGCAAAAATCTTTGTTCTTAATATAACATGCTCACAATTGCTGTTGATTTCATTATCCAAGCAGAAATCTTATTAGAAATAAATCCTAACTTCAGTTATATTCAGTGGTGTACATTACTCAGAAATATTTCTGTTTTAAGTTGTATAAACTCTGGAATATATGTTTTAATTGCCAACTGCATAATTTAATGGGTCTACTTACTAAAGAGCTTCATAAAACTCACTTTTAAAATAGTTTTATTTTTTGCCATTTCTAATCATTTCAAATCTTTAAATGAATTGCTATAGCAGTATTCAATAGCTTTTACTGATAATTACTATATTTCCATTTTATGTCATGAAAGCACAAAGCTAATCAGACTTATAATAGAGCCTTTATAAAGATTTCTGTCTGACCTGTTGGAAAATAACTTGAAAGTTCATGGAGTGAGAACTGAGGTATAGTGTTGCAATTTTCTTTCTTTTCTGACTCATTGTGCCTATCAAAGGGAACATGTGAATTTCGCCTTTAGCCTCCTAAGCACTGCTGATGAGAAACAGGTGTGAACCAACGCATGCTAGGCATGTGACAACCCAGACTGTGACTGCTGCGGCTGTGGAGAGGGACTGAATAGGCTCTGGTAATGAACACAATCCCTGTTTTTACAACATCGCTGTAGAACTCTAGTTGACTAGAAGCAGCTGCAAGACCTTTTTTTTTTCTCTCTCTCTCTCTCCTCTGCAAAGGCAGAAAAAAATTCGAGCCTTATAATTCTAATCTTCTGTACATTAAAGTCTGTCCCTTCCAAACAGTAACGATCACCGCCTTCCAGAGAACAACAATGCAATCTGGTCATAAAGGGTTTTTATTTTAACCATGGCTTTATTTTTCCTTAAAACTTGTGACAAGTGGGAATATTTTGCTGATGTAATAACTTTTATTCTGGAACTTTTTTATTTATAAAGTTAACATGTTTTTAAAACAAGTTGGCTGCCTTTCTTCAGCAAAATAACATAGGTTATTTTTTATAAATATGAAATACTAATAACAGAGAGAATTTATATACATTCGAATTGGTCATTTTCCCTGAGTAAATGGTTGGTCTACAAATTATTAACTGTTATGTCTATTATTGAATACCACATCAATGTTCAGAGCCTAAACTTTAAATCACTAAGATTAGGGACACAGAGTTCTTAGAAAATCGATCTCAGAGACCAGCCTATTAATTCACAGAATATACTTTTTCACTATTTTCAACTGGTAACTATATAACACTATTAGAATTAATATTTTTCTTAATAACAAAAAATGTATTTTAAACATTAAATAGCTCTTTCCCTAAGCACATTTCAGGACAGTTAAGTGTTAACTTGAAATCCTATCCTTTTGCACATTAGAAACAGTATTATATAGGTATGAAGACTGGAGGGAATTTGTGGGAACAGAGGGACAACGAACCTTTGAAGTTTGGTCTGATCCTGGGATCATAACTGACCAGCAGCCTGTTCAAGATATTGCTGGTGGAGTTGGGGGGCACACGGGCCAGGTCCTCGGGTGACTGCTGACTAAAGGAGAAGAAAAAAAAAAAACAATAAGAAGACAGTAAGTTTTAGGAAATAGCAATCAACAGAAAGCAGTCATTTTTTTCAGGAGAACTGGCTTGGCTCCCTTAAGACAAATACCCAACTCCACCAAGACTTTTCCTAGTAGAAGTAAATAAACAGTTGCAAACACTGTCAGAGGCAGGGTGATCTGTTTACAAATAAAAACAAGTGTATCCTAGCAAGTTAACTTTGCTAACTGCATAAAACAGTATTGTTAAAAACACTGTCCAAGTTTCCTATGATTTAGTAAAACTAGGCAGACCTTTCATGTGTCCTCAAGCAAGACAATCTACAGTCAAATGTGCACAAGTCAGTGAGATAGCAAAGAACAGGTTGGTTTGTTTGTTTGTTTGGTTGGTTGGTGGTTTTGTTTGGTTTGATGAACAATGGATATAATTTACTTGAAGAAGCAGAGTAGAATGTAAGTGTTGTGAGATAACATGTCCAGAGAGACAGTTAAGGATCCATAAGATAATCAGACTATTTATAAAATGTTATTCTTAAGAAACAATGACATTTTCACTTCAAATTAAAAAATGGCTACCCATGGTAGATATGGCTTAAACATAGTCTTGCTACTAACAGATCAATGACACAAACAAATCACCAACAAAAGTACTACTACATATTTTCTGTATATATTTGTCATAAGCTCTTTATTTAGAAGAGAGCAGGCTACCATGTTTTTCTCTTTTGCTGTTGGCTAATTACTATATATGCCACCTTGCTATTACTTCTGAATAGTGAGACATGACTAAATTGACAGCTTAACAGCACATTTTATAAATGTTATGTTGTTTCTGTTTGTTTTGTTGTACCACCCTTGATGTTTTATCAGACAATCATTTCAAACCAATAACAAACAGAAAACACACATATGACCAAAACCTCCATAATGACTCCAAGAAAGATTAAAAGGAGACAACATCTGGTATCATCTAATATGTACTAATGTGGTGATAAATGACATTAATTTCTGTGAAGCAAACTTTAATGGAATTGGCTTGACTTTTGATCACAACTAAATTACGTCCTAGTCGTCTCCGCTCTAATACAAGGAGGCCACTAGAGGAGAAACTTAAGACAGCACAAGTTTATGGAAGAGCTAGCCCAGCTATGAATTGCTACAAGGAATCTTTTCAGATAGAAATCATTCTGAGTGCAACATATTAAACAACAGATGAAAACCAATTAATTAAATTTCCCAAAGCACAGGAGATTGCATAGATTCTTTTAAAATTGCTTCTCATGGCCTTTATCAACTGCAATATCACACCTCTAGGGATCTTGGCACGGGTAATGAGATTTTCTATTTCGCTGCTGGTAAAATTGTAATCTCCCTAGAGCCAGTTGTCATCACTTCTCACAAGATCAGACACTCTAAGGAGAATGAAGGGATGAGGATAAATTGGATATTAGGATGCAAATTAGTGTTCAATCCTATCTATCGATTTTCTCCTTCAAGGAGGGAAAATGGAATTAATTATGAAATATACTTTTATTGAATCAATTAAGGGCTGCTATTATTGTGTCTCTTGATATAAAATCTTTTACAATTACATTCTTCCAAAGAAAAAAAGAGTATAAAGACAATTACCTCTAATTGTATAGTTTGGAACTTTCAGGACATTTCATTTGTTTCCTCCATCATAAACTGTGTCTATCAAAGTGTGTCCTGCCTCTGTCCACTTACACAGGATCAGCCCGATACATTCAACATTGCAAGTCCTCCTTATAATTGTATCTTTCTAAACCTAATTTGCTTTAAAATTACCTTAACCTTCATCTCGATTCAAAAATTTGCCTAAACCATGCAATCATATTCCAGGCAATACACACAAATAAATGAATTATTTGAGGACAATTGTGTAGCTTTCCTCCAGTCTATTTATAGAGTAACAACTTGATACAAAACACAACCTATGATTACCAAGGGAATCATGGCTTCTAACCTGGAGTGCCCTGTTCTAAACACACATAGGATTCAGTACTTTCTACCTGCCCTGACTGGCTCAGGTCAATTCTGAAGTATGGATTGGGTAGTAGAGGACTGATTCACTTATCCATTTCAACTGATAAACATGCTGTTACTTGATTAAAGAGAAAACCTATCTATCTAAGCAGAAGGGTATGTTTCAGGTGTGTGTGTGTGTGTGTGTGTGTGTGTGTGTGTGTTTGAGAGAGAGAGAGAGAGAGAGAGAGAGAGAGAGAGAGAGAGAGAGAGATTGATTAAAAATTGGTGATGAATGGGGAAAGTTGATGGATAAGGGAATTTGGTAGTTTATCAGCAGCTCCAAAAAGTAATAATGATAATAATAATGAAAACATTAGAACAGTGTATAAATAAATACTTAAAATGTAAAGTCTGGCCCTTCTACAAGTTGACTTCTCATCCCATGGGAAACTCTAGATGGTGTAAATAAAATATTATCTACCTTCTCATTACAACTCTCAAAGCTAAAGGACAGCATTTGACGTTAGTATTGTACATGCTCAGACTTTAAACTACAGAATCAAGGGGAGCGTCTCTCCATAAGACATACTAAAGTTTCCAACCAATCCGGACAAGGATGTTAGTTTTATAATGAGTAAATAAATAGCCCAAAACTAGGCACTGTGGCTCACACTTGCAATCCCAGCACCTAGGAGACTGAGGTCCAAGGATCTGAGTTTGAAGCCAGTGTGAGGACCAAAGTCCCAAGTCAGTATAGGCTATAGATCCTGTTCTCAACAAAAAACAAAGAAAGAAAAAAAGAAACAAAAACAATATGGACTAGTCACTAGCCACCTACCCGTGTTGCTTTCTTTGTAAGAGACACAGAAACAGAGCCAGGAAAATAAACTTCTCAGTATCAGGTTACCTTCCCATAACTTTGTTGTGTAAGGAGAAGGCAAGAGGAACCTCCTTACCATGCCAACTGCCGAAAGCTGGAAATGACTTCTCTACACTGATTGCTTCAAAGGTAAACCATGGCTCAGAGCTTTGGCTTGTTTGTGTGGATTTAGCCTGCATGGCAGCACTGTGATGGGCTCACTGGTCCAACACCCTGCAACAGTGTCTGTGTCCACCATCCAGGCTCAGTATTCCTATGCTGCTGCATCCAAGGTTCTATTGATCTTACTAATTATTGGTCTCAGTCCCTACAAAATATGAGAATTACCTTCTTCTGAGCTTTATTAGCGCCACATTGGAGCTATTCCCAAAGCCTTTTAATTCCCCTTAGAGTCAGAACAAACTGTTGTATTTTAACAAATAGAATCCGTATCCATTGAAAAACATCACTCAAAAGTCAACTAAACACACACACACACACACACACACACACACACACACGCGCGCGCGCGCGCGCGCGCGCGCGCGCGCGCACGCGTATCAGGGAATAGACCAAATTTTTTCAGCCTTTTTTCCCATTATTTGTTTCGGTAAAACTTGGCCTGAATATTTAATAAAGAGCTCATTTTTCCTATGTTAGAAGTTTATGTTAAAATTCATACAAAATGTAAAGAAATCATCATGTAGTTTATATTCATAGGCATGAAGTCTGGTTTTTTTAAACCCACATAAAAACAGTATCATTTGTGTACCTTACCAATATTAAAATTACATAAAAATACTTACTATTAATTTGGGGGAGGATTAGATGGCTGCAGCTGCTTTCTCTATAAAACAAGGTACAATGTGCACACAGAATATTTGATTGTTTATATAATCACACACATAATTTGCAAAGTGTGATATTAGTGATTTTAAGTGAAACCTAATTCGACTAACTGCTTCAGTAGTCGAATGTTCATATTTTGAATGGTTTAGCCATTTGAATATTTTCGCTCAGTCTATTAACAGTTCCAACGTATTATGAAATAAGATTCACTTCTTAGCTTTATGATATTAAGAAAATAACTCACTCAGCCGAAGTAATCAAATGAGCGGGGAAATTCTGTCTTATATAACAAGCCTTTTTACCATCATTCTTGCATTGTTCACTTGTCTAAGCTTGAACCAAAGTCATTACTAACATGGGAAGTTATGTAAAGAATGTGTCAGGCTATATGGCTGCATGATGTAACGCTTTCCAGCACTCAAAGAAAAACACAGAAATCTCTTTCTAAACAGAGGTTTCACTTTCCATTAAATGTAGAATAATCTTATCATCATATGACAACTCTGGCACTGATTATTCTAAAACGATCTGCATGGGCCCATTGCCTCAGTTTTCCTCTAACCGTAATTCTATGTCTAAGGGAATACCTCCTCTTTTTTTTCAGTGTAAAAGAAAAAAAAAATGCAACAACCACAGTCATGGGGTTTCTCAGGCTGAAAGCATTGTCCGAATGAGAGACCTGGGGCCAATGCTGCTCTGTACATGACCTAACTCAAGCACAAAGCCAAGAAGCCAGCAGGGGAAGGCATAGACTGTGGTGTTTCTACTCTTTGTTGGGTGGGATGTTGAAAATCTGATAAAATAAAGCTATATACTTCTGAAAATGGTACACAAGGATGCTGTGCATTGGTGGAGCATAGGGCGAGATGGGGATAGAACAGCAAACGGGAAGAAGATGGAATAAAGTAGAACATCCAACTACTGAGGTCTTAGGGATACTCAGGCTCAAGATGAGGATATTTGGCTCTATGGGGATGGCTGACACAGTGGTGCTGTGCACAGGATGCAGTTGAACCTAGAAGCCAGGTGGCCACCCTGGATATAAAAGTGAAGTTGTGGTGAGAGGGCCACAGGAGAGTGACCCTCCCTACCCTGCTGTGTTCCTTTGATCTTCCCAGAGCAATCTAAAGAGCTTCCCTTATCTTCACACTGCTCTGTGACTAGTGCACCAAGAGCAAGGATGGCTTCACCCCCCAGGATTCAGATGGGAGCTTCAGTATAGCAATGCATGCGAGCAGTGCATCTGTACCTTCTTCTTCGGGACCCTAGGAGAAAGCTGGGGAAAGAATCACAAATTCAGTCCATAGCATTTCATGTTTGCAGGCATGGTGATGACCTTGTCAGAGGTTGAGACCTGGCCTCAGCACAGAGGCCATGACAAAATGATATCAATACAAAGTTCTTTACCAAGAATCACTGTACACTTGGATCTTGTATTGATTACTGCTATGTTGCTGTGATAAAACACCAGGACCAAGGCAGCTTATAGAAGAAAGTTTATTTTGGCTTATGGTTCCAGAGAGATGGCGAGGAGGCATAGCAGCTACTGGCATGGCAGCAGGAACAGGAGGCTGAGAGATCATATTAGGAAGGAGACGCTTTAAACTGTTAAACCCAGTGATGTACTTTCCCCAGAATGGCTGCCTCTCCCCATAACCTCTCCAAACACTGTCACCAGCTGGGGACCAAGGGTTCAAGTGCCTGAACCTATAAATGCATTTCTCATTAAAACTGTTGCACATCAACATCGTGTTTAAGCAACTGGAGAAATGACCTCAAGCTCAAAATTAAAGGACAAACCTTTAGGTATTTAAGAGAGTGTTTAATGTTTACTTAGAACTGCTATGAAGCTAGGAAACTCAGGGGTTAAGAAATTTACAAGTGCCAGAGACTTAAATGAAAAGCACCCACAGCTGGTATTTGTTAATGGAAAAGGCTTGGGCCTTACAGAGAGATGTCTCATACAGTTAGAGAACAGCTGGGAAAATTTCATCCAGTTGCTGAAAGACTTACTGACAGCATTTCTCTGTACCTAGGAACCACTGAAAAGCAAGCTTCACAACTTCACAGTGATGACCTTTCTATGGGGACTGTGTCAGGTCAGAAACATGATAATCAGTCAGTAAATCTCTTGACATCATGCTCATCAGCTTTAGTCAGAGAAAGAAAGCATGGACCAGCTGTAATCAGTTGGGCTCACTGGCTTTGATGGTGTGGAATAATCTATTGGCAAAATGAACTTCTGGCATCTTTAAACCAGACAATCGATATCATAAACTGTCAACATCTCATTGATATTCTGAGCCATGTGAAGGAAATAACTAGCACTGGGCATAAAATTGCTAAATATTTTTGAAGTTCTAGGACCAATGGTGTTCGTAATCTCCAAATATTTTCATCCAAAATATTGAAAAAAATATATATGCATTAAGAATAAATGATTTTAAAAGAACATCAGAGGCCTACTTTTGAACAGTATGCCAAGGTGGAAGGGACTGCACAAAATAAGGCTCTGATCATTGCTCATCTCAGAAGCACTGTTCCTGTTCAGTTGTTACTAGCGGATTCCATTGAGTAATTTAGAAATTAGGACTAGGAAGTTAGAATGTGTTGAACCACGTGAATAGCACACTTATGAAGGGTCTTCAAACGATAGTGAGTATGAAGGTCTTCTGAGACATCGGTGCACTAAGACATGCTAAGGAAGTACCTATCAACCCACATACCACAATACCCTTATCAACGTCACACTCTGAAAACACAGCTATAAAATGACATATACCCACATGCAAGACTTCTCCATGAAGAAGAAACAAATGCAGATAGTTTGCTAAGCATAAGAACTAAAAGCTTAAGAACTCAGAATGGCCAGAAAGGTGGTTCAGAGAGCGGAGTTGCCTCTCAAGTCTACTGACATTAGTTTAATCCCTGGAATCAAAACACAGGTGGAAGAGAACCTATTTGACGAAATTGTCCTCTGTCTTCTGCACGACCTGACTGACATGCACACACACACACACACACACACACAGGTTAGGAGTGAGCACACATAATAATGAAGAACAAAACTTTTAATGAAAAATGGAGAGTCTTCAGTAGGAATTTCCCATTTCCTGAATCAAATGATACTAATCTTTCCCCTACAAGGATGGTGATCAAGAAATATTTGCACAAATATGCAGGATAAAAATATGGTCTAGAAGCATAAAAAATGTTTCAAGGACACAAAAGGATGAGCTGACACAACAGCTTTCAGACATTCTTTTCTTCAGAACAAATCCAAGGCAGCCCTTTGAATCTGGGAGATAATTCAGCCCCTGGCAGGCAGCTACTCTATCTCCCTGCGAACTTCATGATTAAATGCTCATAGCTATTGTTATCTAGATAGCCAACATGATTAGTCATACTATTTGGTCACCAACTAAAAATTGAAGAAACCCTGCCTATGAGAAAATAATGTTTCTATCTAATTTTTTATGAATGACCTCAAGGGACCTCTAAGGAACCCTTGGCTTAGCCTATGCATCAGGTTCCTTCCCTTGTGGAAACCTCGCAGCTAGTTGAGGTCCTCCTGCAACTCAGACTTCTGAGAAATCCTGCACAGTGTGACTAGCAATATGAGAGAAATATTCTTAGGTCATAGTTCTTATCCTAGCACAGGACATACTCAGCAGGAAATTCTCAGTTCAGCATCTCTTTCTGGAACCAAAGAATTAGATGAGGTATCTAGTGCCTAATTTTTTCAGTGAGACCTGACATCCTGGTTCTCTCTATCTTGGAAAATTGTTGGGGCTCTGCATAGGGCAGCTTCTTGTCCGATACAGAGGGCATAGTATTAATTTAACTAGCATGCAGACTTGCCATAACCCAGAGGAATACAGACTTAGCCTTGCTCTCAGCAGGGAACAGCTGAACCATGCGTTTAACCACACTGTAACTTCTGGAGTTCCCAGAGAGATTTTAAGTCCTTTGCCTCAGAGCACTGATGTGAACCAGTATTCCTAAGTCAATAAAAGTTTCAGAGGACAAAATGGTCATTTGAACAAGAGTCAGGACTAAACAGAAGACCTTCCCTAACTCAACTCAGAGCAAGCAAATAAAACCACCACGTGTTCAATTCTCACCAAGGTAGGAAGGACCCAGGTGCAGCTTTTCAACTTTTCTAAAAGCCAAGGGACTAGCTTCTGGTCTGCCTATCACAGAAGACAAAGAGGACATAACATACCTCCTCCATACTTGGGAACCATTGAGAAAAAACCACCATGGATTTGTTCTATGGTGAAAGTTTTATAACCTGCAGAACAGTGGACAGGCTGATCGACCAAGTTCCTCTCTTGCATGAAGTCAGTACACCAAGCAGGGATAAAAGGAGGTATTTTCTACTATATAGATACCAACATGGATTCATGACATCCATTAAGAAGAACATGATAAAATTCCTTGAACAAATGCTATCAAAATAGACATATATCAATTATCTGATAGAGAAAAATGACAAAATAAGCCAAAGGTTAGCAAAAAATGAAATAAAGAATGAAAACTTTAAAAAAATTTAAAAAAGAATGAAAAATTAAAAAACAATGCTTTGAGTATATAATAAAATGGACATATCTTTAGCATAATAAAGAAATAAAAGACAAAAAATAAAGTCAGACATGAGAGAAGAGACATTACAAGTGATGGCAAGGCAGGGAGGAAGCTGATAAGAGATGATGAACCACTAGATGCCCATAGGTGGATTAACTCTGAATGAGTAGTAAAATTCTAGACACAGCCAACATTCTGACTTTCTCATGAAGAAGTAAAAATCTGAACAGATCTTTAATGAGCAAAGAAAATGAATTTGTTTTAAAATGCCCAGGAAGAGAAGACGTCACTGGCAAATTCTACTGAACAGCTAAAAAACAAATTCAAGCCAGCACTTGTCAAAATCTGCCCAAACACTTAAAGGGGGAGCACCCCCAAGGACTTTATGAGGACAGCATGACCCTGATATTAAAGCCAGACAATACGCCATAAAAAACTATACCCCGTGTTCCTCATAAGCAAGAATCCTTCACAAAGCCTAGGAAAACACATACAACAGCACCTTCAATGGCCACATGCCACAATCAAGTGGGGCTTATCTCCAAGTTCAAGGATAGCTCAGCCTTTGCAAATTAGTGTTATACCTCACTCACAATAACGGAAATATAGATAAAATCCATGTGATCATATCAATAGGTGCATAAAAATCATCTGATATAATTGATCATTCCTGCTGGATTAAAAATATTCAAGAAAGTAGAGATGGAAGGAAAATCATTTCTGTGTAATATAGGCCATAGATCTGTGGGCCTCAAGATTCCTAATACTCTTTAATACAGTTCTTCATGCTGTGGTGACCCCCCTCATCTTCATTGCTACTTAATAACTGTAATTTTGCTGTTTTAAACTATAATGTAAATATCTGATATGCAGGCTATTTAATATGTGACTCTTGACCCATAGTGGTCATGACACAGAATATGAGGACCACTGCCATAGATTAAAAAGTCCACATCTAACACTGTTGTGTTTATAAAAAGATAAAGAAAGGGGGGTTCTGTTCAATGGAGGTGTGGTGAGTTATGGTGGAAGGTGCATGCCTTGGTGGTCCCATGCTGAGGCATCCCTTCCCCCTGAGGGATCAGCCACACGATGGTATAGTATAGAATACAGTTTATTTAGGGCATGGGGAAGGGAGTCAAGAGGCAGAGAAAGGGAGGGAGAGAGAGAGAGTAGAGAAGTAGAGAAGTAGAGAAGTAGAGGCCAGCCATGTGCATGGAGGAGGGGGTAATAGAGAGGGGAGAAGTGGGCAGAGAAAGAGCAAAAGAGCAAGAGAGGGGCAAGAGAGTGAGGAGGGGGCAAGCAGCCCCTTTTATAGTGAGTCAGGCATACTTGGCTATTGCCAGGTAACTGTGGGGCAGAGCTTAGACAGGATGCTAACAAACACCACATTCCAGAGTGAAAAACTAGAAGCTGTTACACTAAGATCAAGAACAAAGATGCTGTCTCTTTCTACATCTACTCAACACATACCAGAAGTCTTAACCAGTTGTCTGATGAGAAAAACGCATCAAATTGCATAAGTACATGCCTCTGTTTGCTGTAATATGGTTTTATCTGTAGAATTCCTTAGCATCCATACACTGTCAGACACTTGTGCAAGCATCCTATTAGAACTGAAAAAGTATCACTGCAGGAAACAGTATTAACTGAAAAAAACCATAAATATACTGTGCAATGGAAATTTGGGTAATTATCCCATTTACAACAGCATAAAAAAAGAATTCCATATTCAGAAATAACCTTAACCCTGATTAAGGTAATGAAATATTTGTACATTAACAACTATAAAAATTAAAGCAACAAATAGAAAGATAGCCATGTTTATGGATTAGAAGACAGTGCTGTTAAAATGTCCACACTCCCAATAGATATTTAATATTAAAGGCAATTATCTATTAAAATCCTCAAGATAGAGGCTTGGATGGTAGCTCAGTTTATAGTGTTGTCCTAGCATACAAGAGAGCCTGGGTTCAATTTTAAGCACCTCATAAACAGGGCATGGTGGCATAAGCTCCACCATCCTCAAACTTGGGAGGTGAAGGCAGGGATATCTAAAGTCCACGGACATTATTGGCTACACAGAAGGACAGCATGAAATACTGTCCTTATCTCTGACCCTATCTCTATGACAAATAAGTCCACAACCTAATGAAAATTATTACAGAAATAAAACTCAAACATCCAAAAATTCCTAAGGAGCCAAAAGAGACTCTGATGCTTGGACAAACAACTGAGAGATGTAGTTTAAGGAAGAAAGATCTGTGCTCATAGTTTCAGAAGACCATGGTGTGGAAGGTGTGCAGAGTGGTCTAAAAAGGAGAGAAAGAGTGACCCTTTTGCTCCCTCTGTTTCACCAATTATTCCTTCAAGACTCCCGGTATATGAGCTGGTGTTGCCCACATACATGGTATAGCTCTGTCACTTAGTGAGTCCTCTCTGAAAAATTTGAGGTCAAAGGCTTACCCAAGGATGTATGGGTATATATAGACACAAAATAATCAAACATTTTTAGAAAGGTTGTGTTTTAAGAAGTTATACAATTTCCTAATTTAAAAATATATTACAAAGCAAAAGGTGTATTAATGAAATAGATTATCAAGTGCATAGAGGCAGCCTGTAGGAGTTGGCTAATTTCCACTGTTATTGGCTATAGTATGAAGTTTTACACTGTGGTTAATAGCTGCTTTTTAATTTTCTTTTTAAGATCTGTCTCTCCTGAAAGAATATTTCATATTTCACATCCATTTCACAGGATGCCTTTTCTTTTTGAAACTATCCTATAATTTAATATATGCCAATCTGAACCTTCTCTATTCGGTATTCTCACTGCTAGCTAGAGAGTGGTGTGCATGTGTGTGTGTCTGTGTGTGTGTGTGTGTGTGTGTGTTAAATAAATTCTCCTAAAATATTTACCAAAATTTCAGTAGTTAAAATGGTTCTAGGTTGATGTAACAGAAGGGAACCAGAAATAAATACAGTATATAGCCAACTGATCTTCAGTTAATCAGCCAAGAAGAATGCAGAATGAGCAGAAAACATTGCATTTGACAAGTGCATTTACTAGGGAAGCCAGGCTTCCCTGAGAAAAAGAAAGAAACTGGATGTTTATCTTCTGGCTCACACAAAGATCAACTCAAAATTCATTAAAGCCTTAAACAGAAGATCTCAAACTTCAAAAGAAAACACAGGAGAAAGTCCTCGTGACATTGCTCTTGGCAATGATTTCACAGACAGACACCAAAAGTGCAGGCTGCCTGAGTCAAAGCAGGGCAGAAGGATCACAGAGCAAATGTGTGTCATGAAACAACAAAGCTGCTAGAAAACTAAGCCAAAACAGACGTATCCTCCTGACCCGAGAAGAGAGAAAAATACTGTGCAGAATGGAAAGGCATCAACAATGAAAGAAACAGTAATAAATCGGCCTTTTTTCAAAAAGAAATCTTCAGTGGAAGTTTATCAAAAAGACAGCATACTGAAATGCTCACAAGGACTTGGTTAACAGGGAACTCATGCAGTCTTACAAAGATGCTAGGATAGACATTATGGAAAAAAGTGTTTAGAGGTTCCTTTAAAAAATAAAAACAGATTTATCACATGGTACAGTAGTTCCAACATATATACCCAAGAGAAATAAAATCAACTTGTGAAAGAGATATTGTCAGCCCCATCTATACTGCTCTACTATATATAGCAGCCAAAGTCCAGAAACTATCCAAGCAACTTTCTGTTGAAGAATACAAAAGGAAGCATGTATTCAGTATATACATTATCCATATACATAGTATCTATAGTCTATGTATGTGATAGAATATATTCACCTATAAGGAAAGAACGAATCTTTATCTCCTGCATTAGTTTGGATGGAACTGGAGACCACTGTGTCATAGGAAATATGCCAGGTACATAAAGACCAGTAGCACACTATCTCATCCATATAAAAGACTTGAACAATGGGTCTTATAGAAGGAAGCAGAGGAGTAATGTTCATGAATACCTGAAAGGGGCTGAGGGCTGAGCAATTCAAAGCAGTAGACTAAGGGACATCGAAACTCAGGCGCAGAAGCCTCATTCTCATCTACTGCAGCACAACACACACACACAGACCACACAGACACACACACACAACCACACACAACCCCCCCCACACACACATACACACACACACACACATTACACACACACACACTCACACACTCACACACACACACACAGACCACACACACACACACACACACACACACACATCAAATTCCTCTGAACTCTATCAAGCTCTAAGGTACTGTCTCAGAAGATTAGACACAGAAAAGAATTTCTGTCTCTCCATCAAATGACCGTACTAAGAAAAGCAAAGAGGCAAGCCTGGGGAGATGGCTCGGAGGGGACATGTTGAACAAGCATGGAGACCTGAGTTGAAATCACCAGAACCCACATAAAGCCAGATGCAAGAGCACATATCTATAACATTAGCACTCCTACACCAAATTCAAGACAAACACAGGAGAATATCCGGAAGACGGAACTTCTACATCTCGAAATGTCATTGACCTGTACCATAATTATCTGCATGCTCTGCTGAATACCATAACTCGCCTCTAAAACAGACAAAGTTTGGCATCAAACTCTATAGTCCACTCAAATCTGAGACTGGAGAACTGGTGCTGTCTATTCTTCTAGAGAACTCAGTTCCACTCCCAGTACTCACATGGTGGCTCACAGTCATATGTGCTCATTTCCTAGGAGCGGGTGCCCTTCCTGGGCTCCTGAATATACATGTGCACATACATACACAAAGAGAAAGGGCTCATACACATAAAACAAATATAAATAAATCTTTGGAAAAAAGCAAGAGTCATTGATCATATAACCTTATATTTTGCAAACTAATATTTGTAATATACATGTAATTTGTATTGTTCAGGAAAACATAGTACATGAGTGTTCATGTTCAGCTCTCCCGCTAAGTAATAGGTATTTACTTTAAATGTATGTGGTCAACTATCCTGCTACATGCTGTTATGCAACATATCACTCAGAAATTTCCTAACTGTACATCAAAGGCAAGATCGTCCTCTCTTCTGACAGAAAAGAACCAAAATAGGTAAACCAGGAATGGTGACAGGCTTGCAGTCCCAGCAGTTCAGAGTCAGAGGTGAGATGACAGTGAGCCCAGCCCAGCCTAGGCTGTCTAGGAGCATCTGCCTTAAGTACAGGGAGACAGAAAAGACTTGGTGCTTCCAAGCCTCTCACTCTGCACATTTTCCATTTCTGTGGAAGGGAGGGGAGAGGGAAGGAGAGAAGAGGAGGGTGGAATGGGAAAGAGGGCAGGGGAGGAAGGAAGGGAGAAGAGAGAAGAGGGAAAGGCAGGAGGGGAAAAGAAAAAAATAGAAAATCAATATACAGCTGACCTTTCTGTGAGTTAAGCAGGCCTGGCTAGCTAGATTGGAGGCCTGACTTACAGCTGACATGCACTGTGGCTCGAGACATTTGGTAGCTGCCTCTGTGAGCTTCTCTGTAAACAGAGAAGATAACTGCAGGAAACTAATTCGCAAAAGGCCTGTCTCAGCAATGAATTATGGCAGCACAAATAAAGAAGCTAGATTAGCAATGATTCTGTGAGACAGACAACTCCTCGGAGCCTATTTGTGTCATGTGGAAAGGAAAAGAAAGCAGTAACTGTTTGGAATGATAGACATCCACAATTTACTCTCGGCCACAAAAAGCCATGGCCATGGGATTTATTTAAGCAAATATGCTGAGTATTTCCCTTCTTCTATAAATGCATGCTATATATTCATGCATCTTCCTTCCCCCAAATCCCCACTCTAATCCCACTCTTCTCCCAAAATTGATGAGACTAAGTTTTGAAAGGCAATATTTTCTCTGCCACTACAAGCCAATTTTTGAAAGAAGTAAAGACGGGATATTGAGGTATGAATAATTTAAACTTCAAAGCTCCTTAAGTAAGTCACTCCAGAGACACCACAAATCATTTAGATAAAGGGGCTTTGTTCCTGTCAGGAACTTAGTGGCAAAGCCCAAGGCCACCCCTAACATCATATCTGGCTCTGCTATCATGACTCTTTCACTCTCCTTTATGTCAGATCTTATGTGCAAATAATCTGTTACCAGAGACAAAAGCAAAGCAAAGCAAAACAAAACAAAACAAAACAAAACAAAACACCCTGTCTTTTGAATGACTTTCTTTGTTATAGCCCCACAGGCTAATGTGAACAGTGATGGGCAAACCCCACTATCCAGCAGGAGCAACCAACGAATATGGACATTATTCTGAATACTAGATTACCTACCTCCTTCCAGGACAGAAAAAGAAAGTTAGCCCTTTCTGTGTCTATAAATTATTGCTTAGCCATCAGTAACACCCTAGGTTGGAAAAGTTAAAATCCACAGGACTCCTTAGAAAGAAACTTTACCCCTCCGCACCATATGCTAGTTGCCTTGTGGGTTAGCATTTTCTAGCATATATGATGAAATCTCCAGCAACTTTCCTGATCCTTTCAGTCACCTTCAGAGAATGAGAACTCCTTTCTGGCACCTTCTTACCACTCAGAATTGTCACTGCACATTCAACTTGTCGAGTCCTGGTCACAAAACTGGATGCCTGATGGAAAAGCTCGAAACCAGCTAGGCCCTGAGACAGAGACATATAAGAGCATTGTCCCTGGCGTGGCCGGTTCCCTGTGCTGGCCTTGCACTTACTGATCTATACTTCTTTGTGCCTTTCTCGGATCCTGTCTCGGGAATTTCTGTTTGTTTGCTTGATTGTTTTTTTTTTTTTTTTTTTTTTTTTTGTTTGCTTGTTGGTTTGGTTTGGTTTGGGTTCCCTTGTACCAAGAGCCTACCTACTGCATAGCCCAGACTGACCTCAAGCTCACAGCAATCCTTCTGCATCAACTGCCAAGAAGGAGCTTTGGCTGTTCTCCAACTTCAGCTCCTGCCTGCCCCAAGTCTACACCTTACATCGGTTCTATTGGAGTCCAGCCCCCTCCTAGGTTCTTGTGGACAAAACCCCTTCTCTCTTAACTTCCCCATCCTTGTGCTTTTCAGCTGTCTTCACTCTCTTCTACCTCCTATACACCACATCTGAGTAACAGTAAATAATCAATATTCTCTTTCCCAGCAGAAATTCTCCCCATCCCACACAGCCTGCATCTCTGCTCCATGGCCCCAAGGCCTTGGCCACTGCTGCCTCTGGGTTCTTGGCAAGAATGAATCACAGTCTGCCATGAGCCTGCAAATGCCAGGGGCAGGCATGATTCTTCCTCCACGTGCTTCTTACTGTGTCATCCAGAAGGAAATGCACTTTCCTTACAGCTCCATGATCATAGTGTAGAGACGCAGCTGCACTCAGGGCTCCCTTGAATGCTGTCTTCCTTGGTCTCCTCAGCCCTAACAGAGCCTGAATAAGAAATACTTACTTAGCTAAGGTCTCCAGCCCTGGCTTCCTTTCCTAGTCCTCACTGCTTGCAGCAGGGCTCTGATTCCTAACATTGCTGTGCAAGGGCTGAGATCTATTGCTTTTTCCTAGTCCTTAGGGCTTTAGCCAAAACCAATACTTCTATTTTTTTTTCTATATACTCATTATTATTTTTGGAAAACCTATAAATGCCCCCCATGGTATTACTAACAGAAAATACAATGTTATATTATGTTAAACACACAATTTATATGAATATAAATACTACTATTTAATTAAAATGAAATATAAATAATTATATTAATAATTATTACTAATTAGTAATTGCATTAATAATTCAGCTATTATTATCACAGCTGAGGTTGAGTACTTTATAAAGGAAAGAAGTTCACGTAACTCTCAGATTTTATGGTCCAAGAGCAGAGTCATGTCATGACTCTCAAGCATGTCAAGAAGCAGAGAAGGACTCATCATAAGGGAAGCCAAACAGAGCAGTCTTATTTCTAGCAACTTGCTGTCCTAAAAGTAAACTCATTCTACACAACTCTCTAGAGGAGCCAGGACCAATCACCTTCAACTAAGTAAGATCTCTTAAAGTACCAACACCTCAACTCACCAAAATGAGGACCAAGCCTAAAGCACCTAAACTTCTGGGAAGATGTGGTTGCTAATAGCCCTGGGATTCCTTGTAATTTGATGCTAATTACATTCTCCTGGGAGGGTCTATGATTAAGGAATGAGTCAGCACTCAGGTGATTTCCTATAAACCTTTCCTCCTTAATTTTTAAAATAAAGGCCAGAGCCAGTGATTGGTAATTGGGTAGATTAAGGGAAGGTTGAGCTAAAAGTTGGAAGAGAGAAGAAGGAGGAGAGGAGAGGGAGAGGACGACTGAGGAGGAGGTGGAAGGGAAGCAGAGAAGAAGCACATGGCCTGGAGATACCATAAGTTACAAGGGCTCTCATAGATGTGGAAGATGGTAGTGTAGCAGTAGATCTGCCCAATCTAGGTGCACAGCTTGTATTCATATTAATTGAGTTGTGTTTTTATTGCCGGAACATATTTGGGTTGGAGATTTACTGCAACAAGGTATGCCCAAGCAAAGGTTGCAGTTATGGTATCCCTTACTATCAAATAGCAAGCAAACATTCTTCCTTACTGAATCTGGGCATGACATCACATGAGGACATGAAGTCAAGATAAACGGGCATAGTTAGGCAGAGATTTTAAAGCAAGAATTTAAGAATATTCGAATGAACCAACATTTAAGTAAACAATATATAATAAAACTTAATACCCTATAAACTAAAGTTCTTTGTCCAGATCAACATTTTAAACACAAACTGATCATTTTTATAGGAAATAAGACAAACGAAAAACCAAAAATCTTTCCTTCTATATCCACATCTATTCAACACAGCTATGAACTGATGCGGTGGGTTCCCATCACTGTTAAAAACCACTAAGGAACATGTGTCTATGAGAATGCCTGGGAGTGTAAATATATATCAGATGTGTCCAGATTCCTACAGAAACCAGAAGACAACAATCGATTCTCTGATATCAGAGTAATAGATGGTTGTGGGTGGCTGATATTGATGCTGATAACCAACCCTGAATCCTCAGGAAGAGCAGCAAGTGCTCTGAAACACTGAGCCATCTCTCCACCCTATAGCCACCAGTTTTCATGTAATAGGACACGGGTCTGGGAAAAGGCATCCTGTAAAATTATGTGCGCTGCATGTAACATTCTGTTATTCTTAAAAGTTTAGTGAAAACTTCGAGGAAACCCAGTAATTAAAATAAATAAGATTTAAAGAGCAACAATAATGAATTGTGTTCACTTGGTAAAAGAACCAGAATGGACAGAATTACACCTCAGTGCTATGATAGGCTTGTTTTCAGCTGGTAAGGGTTTAGAGAAGATCTGTGCTCACCTCTTAAGAGTTGTTTTCTAATCTTCCAAAGAACCAGGATGGCCTCTGCTATACATGGAATCATAAAAATGTTAGCCTGCCCCAGCTTCACAATAAACCATGCCAGCAATATGACCAACTCACTCTGTATACTCTGCATGCATTTCTCAGGAAGATGTAATGCATCACACCAGGCATTTGCCCTCACATAGGAAAATATGCCATAAATGCTGTCTCTAACCTGGCCAGCATCAAAGGTTACAAAGAAAGCTATGTCCAATGAAGTTATGCAGATATTTTCCTGCAATAACATTTTCTGCTTTCCAAAATTAAATAAAAGTCCAAGGACGTTAAGAATAATATTAAAAATGCAAAAATATTCTTTGAACTTTGCTTCAGATATTCTGTGATGACAAGTTAAAGTAACCTGCTTTAGAACCTTTGTTTTGGGTAGCACATGAGGCTAGCTGTGCCATTACCAGAGGAGAAAATGGAGGTGTTTGGAAGCACTATCTGCTCCATTAAGGTCAGAGACATTTGAAGTGATATGTCTTCAAACAGGCTATGTGCCTCTGAAGGAGAAGCTAATTTATTTCATATAGAAATTGCAGGAAATATTTCACTTTAGTTACACTGAGAAATCCATCAATCCCTACTATCAGTGCCTCTATTTTATAGATCTGGTTCAGTGGAAGGGCATAAGACAAAACTGAAATGAGCCCATGTCTCTGGGAGCTCAGAGTTATGTTTTCTTTTCAGAACTAACTCAACCAGTTTTGGTTGGAACTTGTAATTATTGGCATTGTATCTTTAGTACTGAATTTTGCACACGTTACAGGGCAGGGACTCTGAATAATATGTGGCTTTTGGCTGAAAGTAGTAAGATATGAAGGGATGGGACAACTTCAGGGAAAAAAGCAGGGCAGACATCAGGAAGAAGTCACAGAATATATCACAGTAAAGTGGAAGCTGAGTAGTTTAACTCAGAAGTCACTGGCCATGCAGAGAAAAGCTAGAAGGAGAAAAGGCTGGCCATAGCAGAGAAGTGAACAGCTGTCTCTATTCCAAACATCCGAGGTGCCTGCACACTAGAATACCAGTTCTTAAAGCCTGCTTTGCCTACCTGCAGATTGCCCACACCATAGTCAAAACTATTCTCTTAAAACCAGCAGCACATTATTTACTTTGTTAAATATTGACAATTGTGCTCATCACTCGAAGACCATGGTGGATAAAACTGCTTGCTCACTAGACAAAAATCAAGAAAATATTTAAATGTATTGGCAATCCATTCTTTGCCACCACATACAACGAAAATCATTGTACCACATACCACCAAAACATAATAATGACCAAATTATAGCACTACACATCAGTACATAAAACCCCACACCTCCAATATTTAACACCACACAGCACCACAACATGGCATATACTAATACATAACACTACACATCTCCAATACACACTATCTCCGATATACATCATCACACACCACCAAAACAGAAACTCACATAACCAGTACTTTAACACCAAATTTCATGTAAACATACCACCCACTGCCAACATAAACCAGACACCAAAACCTAAGTTCCCACAAAATCAAAATATACCACACACCACCAATATATAAACCCACACAACTTATAAGTAACACCACAAGCCTTCAAAACGTATCAAACATTAACACCCTAACAGCAACTTACACAAAAATTTTAATGTCCCTAAGCAGTGTTTCTAAAGAAATACTCAGATAAACATAATTTTACTGCATTTTGAAACTACAATCGGCATTGTACCAGCACAGTGCTATAGTTACCATATAAACTGAAGAGTGTTGGGAATAAAAACATTTGGGTAGTTTTACTTATGGGCTAAATTAGATTCCTAGTTTTCATGGAAGGTCATTCACAGAATACAAAACAAGAATAAAAGAGAAAAAGAAAAAACAAAACAAAACACTACACGTGAGGTTTTTGTTTTGTTTTGTTTGAAAAAGTAATAAAAAGATAAACATGGCTGTATGAGTTGCTAGTGACAAACACACATTTTCTAACACAAATCAGAATCTTAGGAGGACATTAACTCCTAGGAGTCTGAGCACTTCCCAAGATGTATATCCTCTCTCCACTGACACAGAGAGGGACACTCAATGGCAGTGTCATTTGATGCTGTGTAATGATGGGATCAACCTCTGAACGACATCCAAAGCAGGCAAGCAAGTATCTTCTAGCTGCTACTCTATGTTTTTATAAAATCATTTCTGAACAAAAGAGTCTATTCAATGTGCATGTCCAACCAATGAACTGCAATGAAACAGAACAAAATGTTCACTGATCTGATTGTAGGCTTCACATAAAATCACTCTCTCTTAAGGAAATATCATTTGTTAACTTTGGCACAACATTAAAGAACATTCAAAATAAGGAGAAGCTATTTAAGTGCTCTTCCCACTCCCCATTTCACGTGGTCATCTCTTCTTCATGATCAGCCGAATTAATATGCCATTGTGAACCTAATACAAACGTGCATGGGAGAATGTAAATAAGGAGTCTTCCATGATGTTAGCCCCCAGACTAACACACGGCAATGCAAACCAAAATGCTATTTTCACTAATTTAAAAACAATACTTACTGTGAAAATTTCATAAAGTAGTTATTCTTATTAATATTTAATGCCTACACTACATAAAATTGGTTTTTCTTGCTTGTTTGTTTGTTGTACTGGGGATTAAAACCAGGACCTCACACAAATACTCTACCACTGAGCTGCGCCCAATGCATTTACAGTGCAGTACTGTAAAGTACAGTAGGAAACGGAAATTGAATGGCTGGATATCACATAGTAAATACAGCTAGAGATAAAGATGTAGATACATCATTTCCCTATGGTCCCTAGTCACACACAAAGCCAGAAATTGCTACAGATAAAATATGGATGGGAAGGCCATGTAAGAGTCAAGAATGACTCTCGGGAAAGACCCAAGGGTTAAGGAGTCAGAAAAAGCAATGTATCCAGTAGTAGTCAGAAGAGTTAGCAGAAAGACTCAGCAGGGACTTCTAGAAGCTAACCATGAAGCAAGGAAAAGATGGAGAGGTGGACACAGGAGTGTGCTGGGATGTAGAGAAAAGCACATGGTCCTTACCAAGTAATAATGGTTCCAAGGAAGTGACTAGATTTATTTATGAGGAAGAAAATATTATCTGTGTCAAAAATTAGAGTAGAACTAGATGTGCACATTAACAAATAAACGACCCAAAGTGCTTCACTTCTTGTCCAGCATGTGTGAAGAGACGTGCAAGATGAACTCATCCTACTGATACCACTTCTAACTGCACTGCCATTAAACCATGGCTGTGTCAAAAGATTAGCTCTTGTTTTCCAGTGTAATCACTCACTTATCTGATTCAACTGTGTTATCGATCATACACGGAGCTCTGATGCACAAACCTTTAAATAGCCAGGTGCTAATCTATGTGGCCACCTCCTCTCAACTGTTGGCAGTGAAGATTCTTAACATACATATGATTTAACTAGGAAGTAAAGACCTCATCATATGAGGGATTTAATTTAATCAAAGGCCAAAATATATGATGTGAAAGAAAATGATTCTGGGAAAGAGCCCAACACCAGTCCTAACCACAGGGTTAGGAAAATTAATTTAAATACTATTAATATCCAAGGGATACTTGATTTTGGTTGGATCTCCTCCAGTTTAAAAATCACTGTGGTGACCAAAAGAGAAAAAAAAAAAAAAAAGCTACTAAATAATTCCCTTTCTTCTTCAGAGGCGTCTAAAGTATCCTTTAATTTACTTATGTCTTTTACAGTTCCTCCTTTAGTCATGGTTACATAATTTTGCTTATACAAAAGCAGTCTAATTTATTTCACAAAAAAAGCCTTAATCAGAAGTTATTTATATTTCTACTCTTTAAAGAAAAAAAAACCTGCAGTAAAAGAAATCCGACAACACACAATAGACATTCAGGAACAACCAAGTACCAATTGAGACCCTATGAACAAACTCCACATAATTTTAACTCTTGAAAATTATAGCAACAGGCATTTGGCACAGTATTACAGGTGAGTAAATCGGAAGATGGATACTTTTTTTTTCTTCCAAAAGCTGAATTTCAATCAGTTCCCAAGACATTAACTAGTTACCCTTTACAGAGCGCTGTTACTTCACAGAACTCCCACTTCCGACTGAAGCTGCTGACTATTTAAACATTCTGTTCGGACAAGGCAATATTTATTCAGCAAAGTCCCGAAGAACTGGCAAAATCTGGATAAACAGAATTATAAATGTAATAATAACAATAATAATAATAATAATAATAATAATAATAATATTAAGGAGAGGTTAGGAAATGGAGCAGATCAACCTTTCTAAAGCAAGATTGTAGCTGCACCCAAAGTCTGGAATATAAATTTGAAAGAGTCCCTTGAAGTCTAGGTTAAAGAAAATGTGCTGGAAAATGTGTTACTGATTGCAGGACTATCAGGAAGAGAATGGAAACAGTGTGCGGAGACATATCACAATAAGGCACGTCACTGGGAAAACACCATGACAAATCTGTTGACATCGGTGTAAGAGGAGATGCATGGAAATGAAACCCGAACATGACGGTAGAGGAGCTCATTTCAAAGGAAAGGTGCAGCTCCCATTTGGGCTTCATGCCTGACTGACTGGAATAATGGGGATGCCAATTTTAAACCCTGAAGAATTGTTTGGAAGGACAAGATCATTAATTCAAGTGATTGCAAAATAACAGTATGCGGGCAAAGAGAAATTGCAAAATAGATAGTATGAAAATAACTAACTGAACACTAGAAGAAGGAGGAAGAAGAAAACCCTGGTCTACATGGACAGTGATGACAGGACAGACAACCCCCACGTGCATCCCTTCTTACATGAGTGATATCTTTTTCAGTCAAGCCTCTCATCTTTGGCCAACATTTTCGTCATGAATAGTTCTACTGTAAGTACACTAAGCACATCCTCCTCAACTGGAAGTAAGTAACGAGCTACCCAGTCTGCTAGTGAAGCTAGGCAAAAGAAACCAGAGAGACTAACGACCACCATAATCATTTGCATAAACATGATGGCTTTCGTTTTTCCTTGTAAATTTGCCCCTCAGCAATATATACAACTGACGCCGTGCATATATTCTGGCATTAAATGTTAAAAGAGACAAACATTCTCAGAGAAGGTATCAAGTGCATTTATATTTATATATAATAATTTAGGTTATAGGCAAAGTTATAGAAATAACTCCCATTGTTTTTTTAGTGCGTCACAAGAGCAAAAGTAAAGCTGGGTTACTTATGTCATGGTTTTAACACTAGCATGTCAAGGATTGGAGAACACTTAGAAGATATGGTAAATATGGGCTGAAATGATTGCACACCCATAGAAGAACTACCTCAATCACTAATGGCTTCATGTGAAACTCCTCAGAAGGAAAACATGGTACAGGCCAGAAAAAGAAGAAAGAAAGATTTTGTAGAAAACACATAGACCAAAACTCTGAAAGCAACACACAGTGTTTCACAAGATGGTAGCAATCTTTGGTGTCTTGATACCAGAATTTGCTGATAGCAGAAGTAAGCAGCTGACTGTGCCCAGCAATGCCCTGGGAGTGGTAGCCTGTGCAACTCATGTGCAGAGGCTAACTAGGTTGAGAAGACAAGATTAGGCTCAGAAGCTATACAAAAACCCTGGCTCCAAGCAGCTCAGTAGATGTAGGTTCCAAAATACCTCAACACACATGTACTCCAGCAGCAGGTGGCCCTTCCAGTGATCATGTCTGCTCTGAGGAGGATTTCCTCCTCTGACTCTGGTGACCACTGGTCATCCAGCACCCTCACTGACCTGCATAAGCGCAAATGAAGCCATGAGTAGTTAGCATCCAGCGCTCTTAACTAATACATTTCTCAAGAATCTGAAGCACTGCTAACACCCACAAACTGTCCTCCCCAACCAGCACTGAACATAGGCTTGTTCTGCAGCCAACCTGACTTTCAGCTTTCTTCCTGCTATCTTGACCCAAGGTCTATGAATGGACCTTGCCTCCGAGTATTGGTGATGTCACTTAGAGCTACATTTTTGATTGATATGTGTTTGTTGTGAGTTGTCCCACATCTTTAATGTTTGCATAATAAGCCATACATTTGAAAAAACAAAACAAAAACAAAAACACAGACTATCTGCAGGTCTGTGACACACATGCCACATTCAAGACATTTCTCTAATACTCTTCATAAACATGCTAGTTCACTTAAAATTATCAGCTGCCAGATGGTTGAAATGCAGAGTTCTCGCCTAAAAATGAGCACCAGGGGCTGGGGAGATGGCTCAGTGGTTAAAAGCACTCACTGCTCTTCCATAGCACCCACATGGCAGCTCACAACTGTCTGTAACTTCAGCTTCAGGAGATCTGAAACCCTCACACAGCCATATAGTCAGGTAAAACACCAATTCACATGAAATAAAAATAAATTAATTTTAAAAAAATGAGCCCCAGTAGTTCAGAAATGACAAAACTAGTAATACATACCAGGACACTGTCCAGGCAAATCAATGAGAAGGAATTGCTATATCTCCTATGACAGAAAACTGACATACAAATCAAGGTCCCTCTAAGTTTGTTAAATCATATTTTTGCTATTGTTAGTATTGTTAAATATATTTCAGTTCTGGTTTTTAGGATATGCAAATACAGACCTATATTCACAAGCCTGTTTATGGACATGTTGATCATTATCATCTATCATCCTGAAGTCATTTCTGGAGAGGTATGGAGGATTGATTTATCTTTTCCTGCTGGATTCGGTCAGAAGGGAGATTTTTCTGGGTTTGAAGGAGATTTAAATAAAACTTATATGAAATTTCTGAGGGAAATTATAGTGTTTAGTTTTCTTTCTTTATTGAGTTTGGATTTTTGGGACAGAGTCATTCTATACATTTCTGTCTGAACTGGAACTTCCTATGTAGATCAGGCAGGCCATGAACTCACAAAGTGCCTCCTGTCCCTTCTTCCTGTGTACTGGGATTAATGGCATGAACAAACCTGACCTAAAGGAAAATTATGTTAATGAAGGTCATTAAATCCTTCTTACCAACTTAATATCAAGGCTTATGCATTTTATATACTAGAACCTTCCAAGTCAGTCCACCAAAAAAATAAAGGCACATCTGCCTAACTGGACCAAGAGAAAATTTAAATGTGTAGAATGACTCAATCTCTTGTTTTTAATTAGACATTAGATACAATGTCAAGTCTACAGAAAATTTAAAAATATCACAAATTGAAATATCTTTAATCACCAATATACGATCTACCTAGCTATTCATTTTCAAATCCCCTAACATAGGCCAGCTAAACAAATTTCCTATGTCAGAGTGGCTCTAATGATGATACCTGCACCACCCCTGATTCAGTCAATTACATTTCATCTGATTGCTAGTAAAAACTTAAGTCTAAGCCAAAAGTCTCACTCCATATAGCTCCTATTCATTAGCCTGGCTTTAAGCAGATGCCAAACCATAAAGTCTAGTTTCTTATTCATGTCACAGATTTTCAAGCACTTGCAAACAACCTTCAATTATCTCATTTCCTTTAGCACTTCCCAGTATGAAAAGATCTTAATTGCTTCTACTATTATTTCTCTGTCCTGGGAATACTGTGTAAAACAGTGCAAAAATGCCCTTAAACTTTGCTTTAAATGTCTGAATAAAACACTATACATATATATGTATATACACATTCATTTGTATCAATATGATAACATCATCAAACATTTTCCAAATATTCTATTAACCATGCTTGCACAAATAGTAGGTAAGCCAATTTCCCTATCTCATTAGGTCTTTGTCCATCACTTTATTTTTATTTTGTTGTTATTATCATAAAAAATAAATGGGTTTCATTATGACATTTTCCTATCTGTATAACATTGTGTTCCATTCATATTCATCCAAGTATACATTCTTGTCAGTGCCCCTACCCTCCTGCAAGATAGGCCCACTTCACATGACCTGTTATATATATATTTATATATATATACATATATATGTATATGTATATATATGTATATATATACACACACATATATAGTATATGTATGTAGTATATACTTAAATATGTATATATGTGTATATATGTATGAATACAGCATGTGTATATGTATATATATATATTACTATATCTATATACAAGTGGATATATACTACATATGATATTCAGTATGCAACTCTTATTTCTGAGCCTTAGTTTCTTAATTCAGGGTTATCTTGGCTCCCAATTCTATCTCACATCACCGTTTCCAATGTTACAAATTTTAGTTTGTTTTTTGTTTTCTTTAATATTTCTTTTTAATCATTGATAAAATGCTGAATAAATGAAGCCAATGTTCTGCCCCTGACAAACATAACCCAGGGTAAAAATATTCAATTCATTAGCCTAGTTGTGAATAAATCTAGTTGCCCATATGCTGAGACCATATCAATTGATGTAAAATCCAGACATAATAGAAGCATTAAGAAGAGGACAAAGGCTTTTTGGTATCCCTTCACTTATTAAAGAAATTATCACATGATTTACATTTTGTGCCAGGCATTCTGTTTTCCCTGGTAATGAGTCAAGTAAGCATTGTTCTCTCATGAGTTTACAAATATCTGGAGAAGATCCAGGAACAATCATAACCATGGATGTAAAGAAGGTTGTACAAATGGAGAAAGTTCTTATTGAAATCAGACTGTCCCAATGAGGAAAGAGAATGGGATCGCTTCCCTACAACATAGTGCCAGCTTACACACACAAACACACACACTCACACACACACACACACCCACCCACACACACACACACACACACACACACACTCACACACACACACACACACACACACACACACGTGTTTCTCAATAGAGGTCATAGTTTTATATTTAGGTTGATTTTGATGTCATTATGGTCAGTTTGAGAACCTACATACAGATTGGGAAAAAAAATCTTTACTAATCTCACATTCGATACAGGACTAATATCCAAAATTTATAAAGAACTCAAGAAGCTAACCACCAAAAACCCAAATTATCCAATCAAAACTTAGGGTATATAACTAAATAGAGAATTCATAACAGAAGAATCCTGAACAGCTGAGAAGCACCTAAAGAAATGTTCAAAGTCCTTAGTGATCAGGGAAATGCAAATCAAAATGACCCTAAGATTTCACCTTACACTAATCAGAATGGCTAAGATCAAAACCTCATGTGACAGCACATGTTGGCAAGGATATGGAGACAGAGGAACACTCTTCCATTGCTGGTGGGATTGCAAACTGGTACAACTACTCTGGAAATCAATCTGAAGTTTCTTCCAAAAACTGGAAATAGACCTACTGAAGACCCAGCTATACCACTCTTGGGAATATACCCAAAATATGTCCCACCATGCCACAGGAGCACATGTTCCACTATGTTCATGTGGCCTTGTCTGTGATAGTCAGAAGCTAAAAACAACTCAGATGCCCCTCAACAGAAGAATGGATACAGAAAATGTGGTACATTTACACAATGGAATACTATTCAACTATTAAGAACAAGAATATCATGAGTTTTAAAGACAAATGGATGGAACTAGAAAATATCATCCTGAGTAAGGTAACTCAGACCCAAAAGAACATGAATAGTATGTACTCACTGGTAAGTGAATATTAGCCAAAAAATGTACAGAATACAATTCACAGAACTCAAGAAGGTTAACAAGCCAAAGGGCACAAGTGAGGATGCTTCAATCCCACTTGGGAAGGAGAAGAAAGCAGTCATGAAGGGCAGAGGGAGGGAGTGTGGGAGAAAGGAAATGGAGGGAAAGGGGAGAACATGATCAGATATTATGGGGGGAGACAGGACTGAAGCCCTGAGGGCCAGCAGAAAGAATGGAAACAGGCAACTTCAGGAGGCAGGAGGTGGGGCACCCTCCAGCATGTACCAGAGACCTGGGAGGTGAGGGATTCTCAGGACTAAAGGGAGGGACCTTGGATGAAGGGCTCTATAGTTAGAAGGGGGGGGGGGGACTTGTAGAATCCACCTCCAGTGGAGAGGCAAGACATCAACTGGAGGGAGGGGATTGCCATCCCTCAGTCAAAAGCTCTGACCCAGAATTGTTTCCATGTGAAGGAACTGTAGGGGGAAAAATGGAGAAGAGACTTAGGAAAAGGAGGTCCAGTGACAAGCCCAAATTGGGATCCAGCTCAAGGGAGGCCCCAGGGCCTGACACTGTTACTGATACAGTGGTGTGTGTGCAGACAGGAGCTTAGCATGGCTGCCCTCCAAGAGGCCCAACAAGCAGCTGAAAGAGTCAGATGCAGATACTAGCACTCAACCAATGGAAGGAAGCTGGGAACCCCTGTGATTGAATTAGGGAAAAGCAGGAAGAGGCTGAGGAGGACAGGCTCATGGGAAGACCAGCAACCTCAACTGACCTGGACCCTCGAGATGTCTCAGAATTTGAGCCACCAACCAGGCAGCATACACCAGCTGATATGAGACCCCTGACAGACACATAGCAGAAGACTGCCTGGTCTGGCCGCAGTGAGAGAAGATGTACCTAGCTCTTGAGAGACTGGAGGCCCCAAGGAGTGGGGAGGTCTGGCAGGGTGTGGGTGGAGGGGTGGGGACATCCTCTTGGAGACAGGGTCAGGGAAGTATGGGATGAGGAGTAGGAGGGGGAGCACACTGGGAGGAATGAAGACTGGACTGTAAAAATTGATTAAAGAATTTTTTAAAATGCTGAGTGAAGAGGATATATGCAGTAGTGTGTGTATTTGTAAAGGTCTAGGCACACAGACTGAGGCTCAGTAGTGAACAAGTGATAGTTACTGCTATGAATTTCCAACAAGAGCCTGGAGGTGGGAGTTAACTAACACAGCCAGGGAGCACTGGTGCTTTAACTATTGCAAAGAACAGAACGATGATGGAGATGGGAAAGAGCAGGTGTGCACTGGGTCATCCACAGGCTGGGATGCAGATGTTGGACTCTAGCCATCAAAGATCTTCTGTGTAGAGACAAGAAATGTCAGCCACATCCAAAGAGCCATGGAATTCCTGCAAGGCATCTCAATATTGGAATGACCCAATTAGAACCAAGTTCTCAGGGGAAAATACCAAAGCAAAACAAACCAAAGCAACAACAAACCAGAAATAAAACGAAACAAAACAGCAACATAAACTCTAGAGTCAGTGTGGAGCAGAAATATCCGGGGGGGGGGGGGTGGGAGAATAGTGAAGAAGTTAAAACAAGCCGTATTATAGATTATAGAGAAGACAAATCAGATAACTCTGTAAAGCGGCGAAGGTAGAGACACTGCAGAGGTGGTAAAGAAGAGCGACTGAGCTGTTGACTCTTGGTACCTGCTGAGTTTGAGACGCTGATGTAGAAAAGGTAGGTCAAACGTGATCCGAGGATGGCCAAGGAGGTCGTGTGGTCATTTGCTGGCAAAGGGCCACTGTGTTAGGAGAGGTGTGGAGGAGTTCTGAGAGCAGTTTTCGCACATTGAGTTGAGCTTTGGAACAGAATGGGACAGTCAGGATGGAGGGTGTTA
Source organism: Mus musculus (assembly GCF_000001635.26). Classification (NCBI taxonomy): domain Eukaryota; kingdom Metazoa; phylum Chordata; class Mammalia; order Rodentia; family Muridae; genus Mus; species Mus musculus. Next base: position 80,908,978 of record NC_000069.6, read on the forward strand.
CCCTCTAACCAGCTCTGAGCTAGACATAAAGTTCAGGGAGTTTATGGTATATGTATGGTATATGTATGGTATATGTATGGTATATGTATGGTATATGTATGGTATATGTATGGAATGTGTATGGTATATGTATGGTATATGTATGGTATATGTATGGTATATGTATGGTATATGTATGGTATATGTATGGTATATGTATGGTATATGTATGATATATGTATGGTATATGTATGGTATATGTATGTCATATGTATGGTGGGTGAGTGCAACTATATGCATAGGGTTAGGTGAACTCTTAGCAGCAGAATGGAAAAATCACAATCTTTCTGGCCCCTGCCCTGTATTTTAAAATGTACATTCTCAGAACAGACAGGAAAAACTACTCTTTTAGTGAAAAAACAAACATAGTTAATTTCTATTCCCTACAAATATACTGGTGAGGCTTATATGCTCCCATGACTTAGCAATGCCACTCCTGAGAGTGCTTAATAAGAGAAACAAAAGTTCACCAGGCAAGAACCTCATGATATTAAGTACATTTTCTACCCTCAATTTCTGAGATTTCTAATTCCAACTCTGCCAATCTCTCTGTATTAATACACTTAATAAATTTATACAAAATAGTTTAGGTTTCTAAACTACAAATAAGCATATAAGATTACCTTACAGCACTTTACTATGGCTGAGAGTGTAGCCTGAGTTTTTACAGCACTTTCATATAGTAAACCAAATTCCAGCCAGAGAAAACACTTTTGAATTTCTTAAGCTCTTAGTCTTAAGGCTGATTTTCATTTATTTTACTTCAGTTTTGTTTTTTTAGGTTAGGTCTTACTGTATAAACCAGGATGGCTTTGAACTCCCAATTCTCCTACCAAGGGCTGGGATTATAGAATCATATTCCTATGGAAAGAGATACTTATTTATAAAATGAATCCAACCCAAAAAATATACAAGTGTATTTTGCCAGAGAATATTTATCTGTCTGTCTATTTACTTTAATGATCATGTATGCACGTGTGTGTCTGCCACAGCAAGCATGTGGCTGTCAGGAGAGCTCTGTAGAAACTGGTTCTCTCCTTCCACTGTATGAGTTCCAGCGACCAAACTCAGCAGAACACATTTATCTGCTGAGTTATAATCTCAGATATGTTTACATATTGATAAGGTAGATGTTGGACAAGATTACTGCAACCATCAATGAAACTTTACTTATTCTCATAAAAAAATTAAAATAAATTTAAGACTATGGTAGAAACTAGCAGAGATGAATTTTCAACTCATGATGTAACATAAGAAGTACTGTGACAAGAACTCAATAGGCGCAGATGGCACCTTATGAAACCTCATAATTTTCACATGCTCTAAGAGAAACTTTACTATCTTACCCCATTTTCAAAAATCTGTCTTAAATAACTATAGACACTATATACATTGACCACTTATATACTTCGGGCAATTTAGTAGTGTAGTTGTGAAAAAGAACAAGTGTCCTCTAAATACTAAAGTAAGGTAAATGGAGGCAACAAGATTTGCTGTTATGATCTTTAAACAATATGACTTTGGATGCAGGAAGTACAGAAGGGGTTTGACTGGAAGGTAGTAACCATAGCCTCACTCACTTGTGAAAAAAAAAAAAAGCCAGACTGGTCCATGATAGCCTGACCCTACCCTCACCACACCCAGTTACCACAACCACAAGGCATTTACCAGCTTGTGTCAACAAAGAATATCTAGAACTTGAAAATGTGTCTTTCTCAGGAGAAGGCCTAACATCCTCTAGTTCCCTCGGGGGCTGATCTGATAAGGACACAAAAATCTTAACACTGAGGAGTTTTGATGTCAGCTCGTGGTAGGCCTGACCTGCCTCTCACTCCTCAGCCCAAGGGTATCTTACCCAGAGACCAAGAAAGTGCATGCATATAATTCAAGGCTAGCCTACACTTCATCCTGACATAAAATGCTAAGTAGGTAGGCTGTCGATGGTAGTTAGGAGATGCCTCTGGACATGATATGAAACTTCCTGAATGCTAGACATTAGTCTCCATGACCCTGCCTTCAAGCTTTTAAGTCTCCACATCTCTATAAAGTATCAACTACAATGTATCTATCAAGTCTAACATCTTTTCTCCCTAAAAGGCACTTTATGTTTCTTACAGACATTTATAAAACTTCAATGGTTCTTGATGCTGGAATAAACTGTTGTCTGTGGTCGATATAATTTCTCAACAATAGTAACTGGAAAATGGCCTATAACAGCAAAATAATGACATGTGTTATATTATTACCTAAAAACACATAATCTTTAGAAGTCATTACTTAGTGTTTATCTGTTGTAATGGTTGGATATTTCCAGCTTTTATTGACCATTAATATTAACCCTTCTCAGAAAAGAACCCAGGCTGATAAACTTTGACTTTTGGGAGACTGTAGCTGGATGGTTTTTTCCTTTTTTTTTTTTTTTTAAAGAAAAGTACTTCTATATTTTATCACACACTTTTTGAGGGATACACTAAATTCCTTTTGTAAGTCCTTTACAAAAAATACTTCAGAATAAATGTCATGTACCATGCAAATTTACTTCCACTGTGTATAGCAATGTAAATATAATAGACCTCAAGATAATAGTTATCTGCTTCTTAATGATTCTCATTTCAGATCATTTTAAAATCTACCCTTTGAACTTGTATTTGCTCAAAGCATGGGCCCACAGCATCCAATTAAAGTTGCATATCTGGTCAAATAAAGCTATAATAACTTGTTTCGCTTTTGTAAATGATATGGAAAGGTGTATTACAAAGCTTCCTTTACCAACAGGAAGCCACCATCACATTTCAAACATCTGTCTACTCTGACATCTTGCAAACAGGACACAGTAGGTGCATGAGTGGATGCAAACAGTGCTGTAGGTGGGCATTTTTATAACCGGTCTGGTTTTCTAACAAAAGCAGCAACATCGCTCTGCAGAAGGATATACGATGTGAGGAACGTACGATGGGCACAAGTACTGCTTCTTTTTCCCCTTCCCTTTCTTGGAAGACTTTTCTTTAGCACAAGCGTCTTCAAACAACAAGGACATTAAAATAAAAAAGGAGATTGCCAACGAAAACTTCATCTTGAAAACGGAAGTTTCAGCAGCTCAATCTAGGAGAGAAAACAAGAAGGTATTCACACTTAGGGAGCATGTGATAAGCCTGTGACTTCCCTTTAAGGAGCTTCTCATGATGGCTACCCAACGGGCAATCGTATCTCAAATCCTACATCACTGAACGTTTGAGTGTCCTTTATATAGCAGGAAAGCCTATTTATAGTCATGGTGAGACTCAGTTCAAGTAAAGATATAGAGAAAACCAGGTTCTAGTAACAGACAATTGGAGATTGTACAATTTCCAAATCTGGGATTATATGAAATTAAAATTTGGCATTAAGTTGGAGAGTATTTCAAAATAGGTTCATACCTGTAAGGATACTTAACCCACTGTTAAAATGGTTCACTCTAGCTAGAACACTTGATGTCAAATTTTAAAATGTAGGTTGTATGGATTTCTATGCTTTTTTTTTTTTTTCAAAAAAAAATCACTAACGGACTTAATTCAAAGGAAAGCAACAAACAGAAAGGTAAAGGAAGACTGGCATGAAACACTCTAAACTCACTGCTTGTAAAATATCATTAAATTTGCATGCTACTTTGTACCCTAAAAATGCCATGCAGTAAGTTGACTTGTTAGTTTTCCCATTCGTGTGGGAACTCTTGTACCAGTCATCTTCAAAAGATAGTTCTGAGTAATAGTAAAGAAACAAAACTGGAAGTGTGCTTCAGATAATGTTCCTACCTACAAATTAACATCACTGCCTATGCCCAGAAGAGAATATCCTTGCCAAAGTACAATAAACAATACAGCAAACCCTCAAGCATTTACTAACAGCAGAATAGCTAAAAACAAACAACAACAAAAAACAAAACAAAACATCAACAACAAAAAAACCCTCTTCTGTGTGCTTTGTTTTCAGATCATAAAATTGTTTTCTGCAAACTGAGACCTAAACGCCCAATTCCCATCCCACTCTGTTATCTGGAGCACCAGTGTCCTGTATTTACCCGCCCCCTCTTCTCAGGTTCACCCCATATTTATCCTATACACCCCCAAAGCAGGCCCAAAGGGCATGTCACTAGGTCCTTCACCCGCAGCCACCTCTACCACTCTGGGATGAGAGTCCCAGTACTGCAATAGGTCTGTCCCCACTTGGCTCACAGCCCCTTATCCTCCTGGAGCGATGCTAGCTGCTACAGCCGGGCTCCCGCGCGACCCTTGTCCGCAAGGCTCTGTGGCTTTCCAGAACGGCCGGCCGCTGCAGGGCCAGGTGAGCCTCCCCACAGCACCCCAGGGCCCTCGGCGCCTCTGGTCCCCAAACCCCGGCCCCGGCCCCCGCGGGCATCGGACACTGCGTCTTGCACCGAGCCCGCCTCGGGCCCCAGCTCGGCCCCGCCGCAGTGCGCAGACCCGAAGCCCGCGCCGCAGGGAGCTCGCCGCCAGGCCTTACCGCACGCGCCCCTCAGCCCTCCGCCGAGGTGACGGCGGCGCAGGTGGCGGGCGCAGAGGCAGCTGCGACCAGCGAGTCCCGCCGCCGCCCGCGCCACCGCCGCCACCGCCGCCGCCGCCGAGTTTGACGCGCCTGCTCCGCCCCTGAGCGTGCGCCGTGGCGCGCCGCGGACAACTGCGGGGACCGCGGGCGGCGGAGGTCGCCACCGAGAGGGACGAGACGCTGCACGGTGGTGGTGGGGACGGGGATAAGGGAGGGAGAAGGGACCTTAGGGCTCTTTGGAGGGCATCATCGCAGGACCCCAGCGGGAGACTGTTAGAAAAGGAGCTAAAATAAAGGAGCAGGGCTCAAGAGGAGGTTTGTGGCACTAACTACATGATGTGGGACAGCAGTTGGCCTTCCTGAACCAAAGTGGACGAGATTCCTGTGGTTTCATCATCTTCTCTTTCTGCCTTCTATCTTAATGTCGGAATGATAATTCCAATTTCTGAAGTCTGATCTTTCTACTCAGGCTTCATGTGGTCAGAATCATTACAGTAGTATAGCATACATAGTGCAAGGAATGCTGCTCCTAACATTGGTTGCACAGTTGACATTGAGCACAACAGGGTCCCTTCATAGTGTCGCCACTGACCCTCAGTGTGTCTAGACAACTGTACATCCTTCTCAATTTTATAGACGGTGAAATTGAAATTCATGCCATTAAGAGATTCAATCACCTGGAGTTTACAGATCTTAAAAGAGATTTAGCAGTGATTTTGCATGGCAGTGCCAGTTAGTTTTTGCCTTTTGGTACTAAACTACTCTAGCTTTCATTTCCATAGTTAAGAAACAACTTCTTTTAAACTTAAGCACCCTACCCATTCCTTTAAGACCCCACAGGAGTTCATTCCCTCTCTTCATACAATTTCCCTTTCTGTGGGAAAATTGATGCCCCTTGCTTCTGTCGAATAAACGCAGTTTTGTTTGCTGAGGTCAGACTGTATCTCGGAATCCCATCTGCTTTCCTCAAGCTACTGCTGGAATATTATTATGCCCGTGCCTCCATGCCCACCTGATAATAACTCTTAAGGGAAGCCTAGCAGATTTGAACCCAAGTGAGCATGGTCCAGCCTTGTATGTAGAAGAGCAGATGTTCCACTAATTCATGTATAGGCCTGTTAAACATGAGAGAGGGGCATTCCCTCCACCCAGACACTGTCTTTCAGCTCCACAAAGCTTTCTGTGTCACAAGGGCAGCAATAACTAGGAAGCAATCCTTATTTCCATTGCTAAGTCACAGCTGCCTTGTTTTAAAGCTTCACTAAATAGAACAGCATGCCTTTTTTAATTATATCAAAACATGACCACACATTTTATTTTATTTTATTTTTATGTTTTGGATTTGTCAATTTGGTATCTCTTTCACATTTTTAAATATTTATTTATTTTTAACTGTCTTCATTAATTAAACTAATAAAATTTATTTTAAAATATACAATTCAGTATTTACATTTTTAAATCATCAAAATAATTTATAATAGTTAAATGCCTCTTAAATATACATGATATCTTCTGAAGCTAAAAGTAACACGCACTCAAACAGTTTTTAAGGTCTATTAGAAACATTAAACACAATAGAAGTAGAAAAAAATTCTCTTATGAAGTCCTCTATGTAAGGAAATTGTGACAGGTTCCTGATTAGACAGAAACAGTTCTGTGGCTTCATAGAATGAATTGGGAAGTGTTCCTTCTGTTTCTAGTTTGTGGAATAGTTTGAAGAGTATTGGTATTAGGTCTTCTTTGAAGGTTTGATAGAATTCTGCACTAAACCCATCTGGTCCGGAGCTTTTTTTTTTTTTTTTTTTTTTTTTTTTTTTGGTTGGAAGACTTTTAATGACTGCTTCTATTTCATTAGGGCTTATGGGATTGTTTAGATGGTTTATCTGATCCTGACTTAACTTTGGTCTTTGCTATCTGTCTAGAAAACTGTTCATTTCATCCAGATTTTCCAGTTTTGTTGAATGTAGGCTTTTGTAATAGGATCTGATGATTTTTTTGAATTTCCTCAGTTTCTGTTGTTATATCTCCCTTTTCATTTCTGATTTTGTTAATTTGGATACTGTCTCTTTTGGCTGAAAGTTGATTTTAGTCTATATTAGAATGGCTACTTCAGCTTGTTTCTTGGGACCATTTGCTTGGAAAATTATTTTCCAACCTCTTACTCTGAGGTAGTGTCTGTCTTTGACACTGAGGTGAATTTCTTGTATGCAGCAAAATTCTGGGTTCTGTTTATGTAAGCAGTATGTTTTTCTATGTCTTTTTATTTGGGAATTGAGTCCTTTGGTATTAAGAGATATTAGTGATTCTTGCTTCCTGTTATTTTTTATGTTATTACGTTTGTGGGGCTATCTTCTTTTGGGTTTGTTTAAAGATTACTTTCTTACTTTTCTAGGGTGTAGTTTCCCTTCTTGTGTTGGAGTTTTCCATCTATTATCCTTTGTAGGGCTGGATTTGTGGAAAGATACCATATAAATTTGTTTCTGTCAGGGAATATCTTGGTTTCTTCATCTATGATAATTGAGAGTTTTGCTGGGTATGGTAGCCTGGGCTGGCATTTGAGTTCTCTTGGGGTCTGTATGACATCTGCCCAGGATCTTCTAGCTTTCATAGTCTCTGGTGAGAAGTCTGGTAATAATTCTGATTAAGTGTGGTGTAATTCTGATAGGTCTGCCTTTATATGTTACTTGACATTTTTCCCTTACTGCTTTTAATATTCTCTTTGTTTTGTGCATTTGGTGTTTTGACTATTATGTAATGGGAGGGATTTCTTTTCTATAACCATGCATTTCTAAGTCTATTGGTCTTGCAAACTTTATATGCCTCAGTACAGGGGAACACCAGGCCCAAGAAGTGGGAGAGGGTGGGTAGGGGAGTTGGGGGGAGGGTACAGGGGGCTTTTGGAATAGCATTGGAAATGTAAATGAAGAAAATACCTAATTAAAAAAATAATTTAAAAAAGGGGTTATAAAGGCTTACTATGCACATTGTACACCATGTAGCATTTGGAGAAAAGATCATATAAGGAATAAGAAGTGAGTGTTGAAAATGAATAAAACCTGAGTTTTACTCAGGAGAGTCTGAGCAATGACATAGATTTAGCTCTTACCCAATAATGTTTGGACCCATGCTCAGAATCTCCACAACTAGTTCAGTTTTCCTGCTAAATGTGCGAATACATACACATATGAAGTATTTTAAAAAGTATGCCCTGGCTTCAGGAAACTAGAAGTCCTGCTGCTTAAATGGCCTTACTCCTGTTCCTCAACTGTTATGGGTCAACCACTTCTATAAGTCAGGGAGAACTGCTTGTGGAGACACTTCTCAGGGTGCACTGCTTTGCAGTCCCTCCCCAACCCCCACCCCCACACACACAAACAATCACAAATTTCTTGAGACTGTCTTGCCCCACAAGTGTACCTTCACACCTCTATCAACTTCCTTATATGAAGAACTCTGCCCGTTCTTGTAAGATATCATAGGAGTTCCCTCCTTTTCACACCACTTCCCCTCCTCAAAGGACAGTTGATGCCCATTGCTGCTGCCCTAATAAATGCAGTTTTGTCTGCTGAGGTCAGACTTTTGTCTCTTTCCTGCCTTTTATTCCTTTATTCTGTACTCTGAAATCTAACAATTTTAAAGGAAAAGGGGGCTGTTCATTAAAATGTACCAAGAAGTTGTGATGGATTGGTGGGGTTTTGTGCCCAAAGCTTAGGGGACAGAGTTAACGATCTTGCATGAGTACAGTTACACTCACAATTTTGAATATTTTTCTACAAATATGACCACCTTGTAGTAACATGGTTGTTGACTGTGATAATGTGAAAGAAGACTCTTCTTTTTTTTTTTTTTTTTTTTTTTTTTTTTTTTTATTTTATTTTTTTTCCATTTTTTATTAGGTATTTAGCTCATTTACATTTCCAATGCTATACCAAAAGTCCCCCTTACCCACCCACCCCCACTCCCCTACCCACCCACTCCCCCCCTTTGGCCCTGGCGTTCCCCTATACCGGGGCACACAAAGTCTGCATGTCCAATGGGCCTCTCTTTCCAGTGATGGCCGACTAGGCCATCTTTTGATACATATGCAGCTAGAGTCAAGAGCTCAGGGGTACTGGTTAGTTCATAATGTTGTTCCACCTATAGGGTTGAAGATCCCTTTAGCTCCTTGGGTACTTTCTCTAGCTCCTCCATTGGGAGCCCTGTGATCCATCCATTAGCTGACTGTGAGCATCCACTTCTGTGTTTGCTAGGCCCCGGCATAGTCTCACAAGAGACAGCTACATCTGGGTCCTTTCAGTAAAATCTTGCTAGTGTATGCAATGGTGTCAGCATTTGGAAGCTGATTATGGGGTGGATCCCTGGATATGGCAGTCTCTACATGGTCCATCCTTTCATCTCAGCTCCATACTTTGTTTCTGTAACTCCTTCCATGGGTGTTTTGTTCCCACTTCTAAGGAGGGGCATAGTGTCCACACTTCAGTCTTCATTTTTCTTGAGTTTCATGTGTTTAGGAAATTGTATCTTATATCGTGGGTATCCTAGGTTTTGGGCTAGTATCCACTTATCAGTGAGTACATAATGTGTGAGTTCCTTTGTGATTGTGTTACCTCACTCAGGATGATGCTCTCCAGGTCCATCCATTTGGCTAGGAATTTCATAAATTCATTCTTTTTAATAGCTGAGTAGTACTCCATTGTGTAGAAGAAGACTCTTCTAAAACAGCATCAGGAAGAAGTTTATTTTCCATAATCTGTAACTTGTTTACTTGCTTTTCTAGATCTTTTTTCCCTCCACTCCTGGTTTACTCATCTATTTACACATTTTAAAATACTGTGTCAATTAATAAGTTTACCTCATCTGACTAGACTTCTTTCTAGAGCTTTAGACACTATATATCCAAATGCTTTCTCAACATCAAAATTTTTCTGTTTTTTATCTATGTATAATGTGTGTGTGTGTGTGTGTGTGTGTGTGTGTGTGTGTGTGTGTGTGTTTGTGTAGTGTTAATTCCTTTTATCATTGCTGTGAATAAATACTCAACAAGAAATGACTTAAGGGAAAGAATATATTCCTTACAGTCCTGGGGCTACAGTCTATCATGGTGGGGAAGGCGTGGTGGCTGTAATGTCAGGCAAATGGTCATACTGTATCGAAAATCAAGAAGCAGAGGAACATGAATGCTGCCCCAAGCTTGCTTACACCTGTGAATTAAGTTTATTAAATAGCTCAGCCCTTGGAGTGAACACAAATTGGGGTCTTTTTCTCACCTAGGTTATCCTAGTATGAAAGCACCCTCATACATTAGTAGGCCCAGATATTCATCTCCTAGGTGAGTGTAGAGCCTTTCAAGATGGCAATTACTATTAACCACTGCATATGCTGGCCTCAGCATGCTAAAAGCATCTTTTCTCTAAAACTGGTCGATCCACAAGCCACCTACCTCTTCTCCACTGATAGAAAGTCATCATCTGGGAGAACAAGACTAAAAATTGTGAAGCTGTTCAAGTTTTATCTTTTTTTTCCCCCTAACATCTACCATTAATGTAGAAATCCTGGAATCCAATTACTTTTGACCATATGTACTGCAACCACCCTAGAATGGGGCCCAATCAACTGTCCCCAAACTGTACCACAACAGTACTATACACTTTGCTTCCTACTATTCTCCTGTTTCTGAATCTTCCCAGCACACAGTCCAGAATACATTTCGAAAGCATTTCATGTTGTATTATATCATTCCTCAGCTTGAATCCCAGCAATGTGACCCCTGGACATTATGAACCAAAGTGCATATATTTGTCTGCAAGATCTTCTACATTCCACCCCATGCACACCTATGACTCTGTTTAGTTTATCTCCCACTTTCTCTTTCTCAGCTGCCCTGAGTTTCACCATCTTCATCCCACCTTGAGTGTTTGCCTTCAGTTGTTCCCTGTAATGAAAATGATCTTCCCTCAGAAAGCCATGTATTAACTGTTTAATAGCATTGTCTTCTTTTTCAGATACCAACACCTCAGGGAGATTTATTAAATATTATTTAAAAGTTCAATATTTTTCTACATCCAAAGATTTCTGATAACTTTAGACTTCCTTTTTTTTCTGTCTCAAGGTATTTATTACATTCTAGTATAGTATTAATTCTAAAATAACATCCTAATATACTATGAATACACTACTATTCTTGGGTTCAATGACAGCAAGAGCATCTCTAACTTTTTATCTACTGATATTGCTCAAGGAAAATGCAAATGACCATATATAATTTGGATAATTTCTCCAGGGCCAAATAGATTGATTGAGGTTAAATATTTAGAAGAAAAGAGAGGAGGAGCCAAAAACAATATTTTCCCCATTTATGCTCATTTCTATTTGCTTCATAGAATGATAGATGTGGAACCCAGTTATATATTACATTCTGTTTTTGTCTCATTTGTTTACAATAACTGGAGATATTGTGTAGGCCTATCTCAAAATAATAACAAACATATGCTCTGTGTATATAGAACTTCCATAAAATATGTCAATCTTATTTTTCCTGGTCATGTAGCTTAAATACATTCTAAAATAAATATTTTAAATACCTTAAATAGGTATCTTAAATTGAATATTGGAATAAGAGGTAATTATTATATCAGTTGGTCTTTGAGAAATGCAGTTTTTACTCATCCTCACAAGTAGTCTCAGAACTAAGATAAAATATTAATTACAAATTAATTTCTTTGTTGCTCAGTTCTACCTGGCTCATTCCAGAATAATAGCCTGCAATAGAGTCACCATTCGTGAAGTTTTCCATCATTACAGTCCATTTGGCATTATAATCAGCAAATATGAGCCAAAAAAAAAAGCATATCCAGCTGCTTGAGATGTGTTTTTCATGAATCATCATTTTCTCAAAATAGAAGAAATAAATAAAATGTAAAGGAGACTATTACAACAGAAGATGCTGAAAACAATGGGTCTATTAACCTCTGCTAAGCACTATTCATGAACTGTAAAGTAAAGCAAAAGAGGATGAGTAGCCAGCCTTAATGAAACAATGAAAATAGTATTTGGTAATCCATGATCACTTCCACATGCTCTCCTGATACAACAGATTATAAGCAATCATATAATTGCTTTTGAAGTCCATTTTCAAATAAGAGGTGAATTTTTAAAATTCAGTACTAATTACAAAATATCTTTAGTGTTGTACATAAAAATCTTCACTATTTACTATGAACTATATTTTTATGACAAACCAGGGGCTAGAAATGGAAATGAAATTACCCACAGTAATAGAGCAATAAAGGAAGTTAGAATGTTACTACAGCTTTAATGTCTATTGCAATATCAAGACACATTGACTCTAGGGACTACAGGTGTCACCCAGTGCTGGTCCTGTACTTCATCATAAGAGTTCCCATGTTTACAAAGAATCCTCCCTCCCAAATTTGTTTGGTTATAGTTGCATATGAATAAAGCAGGGAAAACAGCCAAATATCTAGACACAGACATGCTTGTATGCATCAGAAAAAAATGAAGTTAAAAAGGCTGTTAAACTCAAGACCCAAGCTGACCTTAAATATTAGTTAATATGTCAGCAATTTTATTAGATATTTTATTTATTTAGATTTCAAATGTTATCCTCTTTTCTGATTTTCCCTCCAGAAACCCCCTATCCATCCTCTTTCCCCGTATCCCACCCACCAACTTGCACCTCACCTCCCTGGCCTTCCCCTACACTAGAACATCAAGCCTTCATAGGACTAATGGCCTCCCCTCCCACTGATGACCAACAAGGCCATCCTCTACTTCACTGCAGCTGGAGCCAGGGGTTCCTCCATGTGTACTCTTTGGTTGGTGGTTTAGTGGGAGTTCTGAGATTTCTGGTTGGTTGGTATTGTTCTTACTATGGTTTGCAAAACCTTTCAACTCCTTCAGTCATTTCTCTAACTCCTCCGTTGGGGACCCAGTGCTCAGCCCAATGGTTGGCTTTGAGCTCTGACTGAGCCTCTCAAGAGACAGCTATATCAGGATCCTTTCACCAAGCACTTCTTGGCATTTGCCTTAGTGTCTGGGTTTGATGTCTGTCTGTACTTAGGATGGATTCCCAGGTGGGGCCGTCTCTGGATGGCTTTTCCTTCAGCCTCTGCTCCACACTTTGTCTCAATTTTCCTCCTGGGAGTATTTAGTGCTCCCTTCTAAGGGTTGAAGCATCCACTCTTTGGTCTTCCTTCTTCTTGAGCTTCATGTGGTCTGTGAATTGTGTCTTGGGTACTCAGAGCTTTTGGGCTAATATCCACTTACCAGTGAGTGCATACCGTGTGTTGTTCTATGACTTGTTTAGGATGATCTTTTCTAATTCAATCCATTTGCCTAAAAATTTCCATGAAGTCATTGTTTTTAATAGGTGAGTAGTATTCCATTGTGTAAATGTATCACATTTTTTGTATCCATTCCTCTATTGAAGGACATCTGTGTTCTTTCCAGCTTCTGGCTATTATAAATATGGCTGCTATGAATATAGTGGAGCATGTGTCCTTATTACATGTTGGAAAATCTTCAGAGTATTTGCCCAGAAGTGGAATAGCTGGGTCCTCAGGTAGCACTATGTCCAATTTTCTGAGGAACCACCAAACTGATTTCCAGAGTGATTGTATCATCTTGCAATCCCACCAACAATGGAGGAGTGTTCATCTTTCTTTCTCCACATCCTTGCCTGCATCTGCTGTCACCTGAGTTTTTGATCTTAACCATTCTGACTGGTGTGAAGTAAAATCTCAGAGTTGTTTTGATTTGCATTTCCCCAATGACTAAGGATATTGAACATTTCTTTAGGTGCTTCTCAGCCATTCAGTATTTCTCAGTTGAGAATCCTTTATTTAGTTCTGTACCCCCCTTTTTTTAATAGGGTTATTTTTTTCTCTGGAGTCTAACTTCCTGAGTTCTTTGTCTATATTGTATATTAGCCCTTTGTTGAATGTAGGATTAGTAAAGGGATTTTCCCAATATGTTTGTTGCCATTTTGTCCTTTTAACAGTGTCCTTTGCCTTATAGAAGCTTTGCAATTTTATGAGGTCCCATTTGTTGATTTTTGATCTTAAAGCATAAGCCATTGGTGTTCTGCTCATGAAATTTTCCCCTGTGCCCATGTGTTCAAGGCTTTCCCCCACTTTATCTTCTATTAGTTTCAGTACTGAAATGTTTTGTGTTCAGCATAGGAATGATAATGAAAATTACATACATAAATTTTCTTTTATATTGATTGAGGTTATATATACCTTACGACTCTTCATTATTGTGCAGTACTTTTAATTCACTGTATTCTAAACTATTTTATGAGATCCATATTATAGATGAAAATCCAAGGATACCATGCAACTTTTCCAAAGTCAATTTGCTAATAAATTATTTAAAACAAGATGTACCTACAAATGTCTGGATCCTTAAAACATTTTCTATTTGACATCATCACATAATAGATAGAATATCAATCATATTCAATGAAAACTTCATATTAATTATGATACTACAACTATAACCTGAGTGAGATTTAAATGAACAAAACTTACTTTTCAATATGTGGAGTGTATTCTGTCAACACTGAAGATACTGCTTAGACAATCACCTGACTCATCTTAATATCTACTAACCTGTGCTTGTGCTCTGACCACAGGGAAAAACAGTCTATACTTGATGGTATATGGACCTAAAATAATTTTCTGGGTTGTATCATTTTGTTGAAGTTTTAAGTACAATTGAATTTTCATGATATGATACAACACTTAGATAATTTAGACATATGATCTAAACCTTTAGTAAAATTAATAAAAGAAACATCACCATCTATGTAAATGACATATCATTACTGTTTTTAAAATAAGCCTTAGAAACAAATAAATATATTAGTTATTCAGTTCGGGGAGGTTACTTTCTTCAATATAACTTTTAAACCATTTATTTATTTGTTTATTTAGCATTTTGACCACAATTTCCACTTCCTTTGCTCCTCCCATACCTCCCCTGCTTCCCTTCCTCTCCTCCTCCATTTCTCTTCGGAAAAGGGCAGGCCTCCCACAGATATCAAGGAGCTGTGGCATAAAGCTGAAGTAAGACTAGGTACCCCACCCCCTCTCCTATTAACGCTAGACAAGGCAACCCAGTGGGAGGAAAGGGTTCCAAAGGCAGCCAATGGAACAGAGACAGCCTCTGACTGTGCTCTTATGAATCCTACAAAAGACAAAGCTGCACAACTGTAATATATGCTCAGAGTCAGTCCCATTCGGGTTCTCTGGTTGGGGGTTCAGTCTCTGTGAACTGCTATGGACCCAGGTTAGTTGATTCTGTGGGTTTTCTTGTTGTGTCCTTGGCCCCTCTGGCTCCCATAAGTCTTCCTTCTCCTATTCCTCAGGATTCCTCTAGCTCTGCCTAATGTTTGCTGTGGTTCTCTGTATCTCTTTCCATCAGTTTCTGGGTGAAGTCTCTAATGACAATTGGGCTAGGCACCAGTCTATGAGTATAGGATAATATCATAAGGAATTATTTCATTTCATGGATTTTTTTTCCATTTCTGTTTGGTTCTATCCTAGATCTCTACTTTATCTAGTCTCTGGTTCCTGGTCCTACACACAGTGTGAGGATAGGATCCCTCTGTTGGCATGGATCTCAACCTGGAGCAGTCATTGGTTGGCCACCCCCACAATTTCTGCAACACCATTACCTCAGCACACCTTGCAGACAGGGCAAATTGTATTCAAAAGCATTGTGGCTAGGTTGGCTTCCCAACCCCTCAGCTGGAAGTTATGCATGGTTACAGGAGATTGCCAGTTCAGGCTATACATCCCCCCACTGCTAAGAGTCTTAGCACACTCATAGATTCCAGGGAGTTTTCATTGTACTGGATTTCTAGCTTGTCCTAGAAATACCCTCCTGATTCCAGTTGTCTCTCCTAGTACTCTGGCCCTCCATCCTCCCCTCTTCTCCATCCCACCTCTCCAGACCCCTGTCCAACTGAAACATCTAGTCTATTTCCCTTTTGCAGAGAGATTCACACCTGAACTCCCTTTGTTACTCAGCTTCTCTGAGTCTGTGGACTGCAGCATGGTTATCCTTTACTTTACAGCTAATATCCACTTCTAAGTGAGTACACACCATCCTTGTCTTTCTGGTCTGAGTTACCTTACTCAGGATGATATTTTCCACTCCACCCGTTGATTTTAACAGTGGAGTAATATTCCATGGTGTAAATGTACCATATTTTCTTTATCCACTCTTCAGTAAAGGGACATCTTGGTTGTTCCCAGTCTCTTGCTATTATGCATAAAGCTTCTATGTACATAGTTGAGAAAATATTGTGGTATGGTAGAATATTTTTTGGATATATTCATAGGAGTTCTACAGCTGAATCTTGAGGTAGAGCTATTCCCAATTTTCTGCAAAGTCATCATACTGATTTCCAAGTATTTGTACAAGTTTGTACTCCTGATAGCAATGAAGGGGTGTTCCCCTTGCTCCATAGTCTTCACAAAATGAGGTTTCACTTGTGGTTTTGATTTTAGCCATTTTCACAGGTATACAATGAAGTCTCAGAGTAGTTTTGATTTGTATTTCCCTGATGGCTAAAGATGTTGAACATTTCTGTAAATGATTCTTGGCCATTTGAGATTCCTCTGTTGAGAATTCTCTGTATAGATCTATACCTGTTTTTAATTGAATTATTTGGTTTGTTATTGTCTAGTTTCCTGAGTTCTTTATATATTTTGGATATCAATTCTCTGCCAGATGTGGAACTGGTAAAAAAAAAAAATCTTATCCCATTCTCAAGACTGCTGTTTTGTCCTTTTGATGATGTCCTTTGCCTTACAGAAGCTTTTCAGTTCCATGAGGTCCTATTGGATAATGTTGATATTAGTGCCTGTATGATTGGTGTTCTGTTCATATAGTTGTTTCCTGTGCCAATGCCTCGAGACTATTCTTCACTTTCTTTTCTATCAATTTTAGTGTATCTGCTTTGTGTCAAAATCTTTGATCCACTGGGACTTGAGTTTTGTGCAGGGTGATAAATATGGATCTACTTGCATTTTTTCTACATGCTGATATTCAGTAGACCATAACCCCAATATAAATTATATCAAAAGAATGTATTTTAGCCCAAACTCTGCATGTCCAGATGCCTTCCCTGCTATGATGGAACCTGAAACTGTAAGCCAAAGTAAGCCCTTCCCCCCTCAAGTGTCTACCTGATACACATTTGGTCACTACATGAATGTAACTAGTTCAATCAGGAAAAATGAGGCAGAATAAAATATTTAGATAAAATGTAATACTCAGTGTCTTTTAAAACACAACATTAGCTCTTAGGATGTTTACTGTGGGAAAAAATAAAGGAAAATGTTATCTTTTATATGTTCTTTTTAAGACTTCTATGATACTTACCAAGCCAATTTTATCTCATAAAGAAGCATATCTCTGCTGTTTAGAATGTTTATGTTCTCAAAACCACCTATATTGAAACTCTATTTAATTTGAAATGAGAAGGTCTTAGGAGAAAGCATAATGAATAGGAATTAGGTCCTGAGGGAGGAGCCTGATGACCTGGTTCGCACCCTAATGAAGGAATTCCAGACAGCTCACCTGCCTCCTTCTATCATGGATGGCAGCACAAAACAAGAACATGGCTACGCCACCATGGATTCCTTCATCCACAAAATCTGCCAATTCTTTCATATTGGATTTCAGACTCCAAGACTGTTAGGAAGAAATACTTGTTTAAGTCATTCAGTCTATAGCATGTTTTTGTTGTTGTTGTTGTTTTGTTTTGTTTTTTATTTTTAATAGCATTGTGGCCATCTAAAACATTAAGTGTTTGAAAACATTTGATCAATAATTATATTTTTAGATAGATAAATAGATCTCATAACTCTAGGAAAATGATTAATGTCATACAGTAAATGTCTCTCTGGGGGAAAAAAAAACAACTTGTAAGTACAGGGTACTGGAGGAAGAAAGGAGAGATGACACAGAATCTATCCAGTTCTATGAGAACTGGATATGGAGTCTGTCTAGGCATCTTACCTGTATCACAATGTGAGGGACAAGACTAAGTTAAATAGAGGCCACAGAAGGAAATAGAAACTATTGAGTTCCACAAATCCTCCAGAGAAATAGAAAATATCCAGCTGAGAAATAAATTGGGTTGATTGTTCTGCAAAATACAGTAGGCAGCTGTGATGGTTTGTATATACTTGGACCAGGGAGGTGAGGCCTTGTTGGAATAGGTGTGACCTGGTTGGGATGGGTGTGTCACTGTGGGTGTGGGCATAAGATCCTCACCCTATTTGCCTGGAAGTCAGTCTTCCACTAGCAGCCTTTGGATGAAGACATAGAACTCTCAGCTCCTCCTGTGCCATGCCTGCCTGGATACTGCCATGTTCCCACCTTGATGATAATGGACTGAACCTCTGAACCTGTAAGCCAGCCCCAATAAATGTTGTTTTTTTATAAGACTTGCCTTGGTCATGGTGTCTGTTCACAGCAGGAAAACCCTAACTAATACAAAAGTTGGTACTGGGAGTGGGATATTACTGTGATAGGCCTGACCATGCTTTTATTTGAAAGAATGTGGATTTTGGAACTTTGTATTTGGAAAACAGTGGAATGCTTTAAATGGGGCTTAATGGGTCATCCTAGTAGGAATATGGAAGACTTAGTTGCTGGGAGTAATTTGAACTGTGTTGACCTGGCCCAAGAGATTTCAAAGGAGAAGAATTTCAGAATGTGGCATAAAGACTGGTTTTGTGGTATTTTGGTGAAGAATGTGGCTACTTTTTGCCCTTGTCTGAAAAGTTTGCCTGAAGCTAAGGTAAAGAGACTTGGATTAATTGCATTGACAAAAGAAGTTTCTAAAAAGCCCAGCAGAGACTTTGTTCTCTGGTTAAGTCTTATGAAGAGAAGTTTGAACAAGCATAGCAAGCTTAGAAAGGAAAAATATAAAATATATGGTTCGAGTATTAAAGGGGTACCAGGAAGTGAAATGGAACAAATTCCTGTGTTCTAGAAGATAACAGATTAAGGGAGTGGGACCTTGGGGCAAGATCCTACCCAGCTAAATTAAATCCAGGCATGGTGGTACACACCTTTAATATCAGGAGAAAGGCATGCTGTCTCTGCATTCAAGGTCAATCTACAGAGCAAGAACCAGGATAGCCAAGCTTAGGCAGTGAAGGATTTAGAAAGCATAAAGCCAGTGATAATGTAATTGTACAAGGGGATCACGTTCTAGTTCCTGTAAGCAGCAGAACTCGGCAGCTTCAACCATGTGGCTCTGGCTCTAGAGTTAAGAATGGAAGGAACTACTGGGAAAATTGATGCTGGTTAGCTGGGGCTAAGGAATTAGCAGTGATTAAGAAGAGACCAGCATCACTGAGGTGAAATCTTCTGGAAATTGCTTTTTTGGGAGCACAAAGAAGCTGTGTTCCAGAGATACCCAAGGTTGTACCTCATGCTGTGGCTGGACTTGGTAATGTGTAAGAGTCACTCAGGTGGTACTGCTTGTGAAGGAATGAAGGGATCATGGAGAGAAGCTGAGGCTTAGCACTGTGAGAGGCCAGGGAAGGCCATTGGAGAAGGTGAAGCCTCAGCTGTAGTTGATGGCCCAGGACTGAAGGAGTCATGCAAACGATTTGAGGCTTGGCACCCTGAAGAGAGCCTATGAGAGGCTATTGGTGAAGCCTAGTTGGAGTGGAATACCCCAGTGTATTGGAGATGTCAGTACCATGGAGTGATCACCAAGAACTGCAGCCATAGTGGAGTGGATCAACCTGAGCTACAGAGTGCTACAGAGGGCAGAGCTGGAAAAGTGATGTCAGCCCTTAGGAGGAGTCCAAAAGATCAAGTGGAATCCCAGACACTGAAACAAGAAGCTTAACATTGAAATTACCTTGGAGACTCAAAGATGTTAAAGATGCCAGAGCCATGGAATACATGCTGAGGAAAGCTGTTAACAGGGAGTGGAACCAGCCCAGGAGAAAGCAGTTTGTTGCAGTCAACAAAGATGAAAAAGGAGTGGAGATCTGAAAGACTGCTTTGACATCAGCCATGGAGATGCAGTGTTTGGAGTTTGCCCAGCTGGTTCCTGCCTTGCTTTGGAGATTACAGTTAATTAAGTTGAATTAATCTCAGAAGAGACCTTGAATTTTGGACTTTTAACATTGTTGCGACTGCTATAGACTATGAGGACTTTGAAAGTTGGACTAAATGCATTTTGCATTATGCTATGTTTAAGTATGGCCCCCATAGACTCATGTTTTTTTAACAAGTCTATGGGAACCAGGGAGTGGAATGTGATGGTTTGTATATCCTTGGACCTGGGAGTGGCACCATCTGGAGGTGTGGCTTTGTTGGAATAGGTGTGACCTGGTTGGGATGGGTGTGTCACTGTGGGTGTGGGCTTAAGATCCTCACCCTATTTGCCTGGAAGTCAGTCTTTCACTAGCAGCCTTTGGATGAAGACATTGAACTCTCAGCTCCTCCTGTGTCATGCCTGCCTGGATACTGCCATGCTCCCACCTTGATGATAATGGACTGAACCTCTGAACCTGAAAGCCAGCCCCAATTAAATGTTGTTTTTTATAAGACTTGCCTTGGTCATGGTGTCTGTTCACAGCAGTAAAACCCTAACTAACACAGAAGCCTTGCTAAATAACCTTGAAGTTCTGATTGAGATGTAGCCAAATGTGGATATGAAAGTACTTTAGAGGATGGGGCCAGTTCAGCTATGAGCACTTGGCAGGAGTTTATAAGGTAATGGGTTCCATCCTGGCAATAACAAACACAGACACAGACATACACATACACACACCCACAGACACACAGACACACAGACGTGCACCTTCAGGCAACATAAAAATATTCTTTTTAAATTATTAATCATTTTATTCATTACATTTCAAATGATAAACCCTTCCCCAGTTTCCCCTTCACAAACACTCCCAACATTGATTTAATGAAATTCTCAGGCAAATGAATAGAACTAGAAAATACCATCCTGAGTGAGGTAACCCAGACACAAAAGAATACACATGGTATGTACTTACTGATAAGTAGATATTAGCCCAAAAGCTCAGAATTCCCACAATACAACCCACAAAACATATGAAGCTTAAGTAGAAGGAAGAACAAAGTGTGGATGCTTCCCTCCTACATAGAAGGGGGAACAAAATTATCACAGAAGGTAGAGGGAGGGAGGGACCTGGGAGGGAGAAGGATGCAGAGTGGAAAGAGGGAAAATAATCAGGTATGGAAAGGGACAGGGGAGAAGTACAGAGGGTCAGGAAATTGAATAGAAATATGTAGCAGTGGGGGGGTGGGGAACTAGGGGTATCCTCTAGAAAATCTTAGACACCAGGGAACTGAGAGGCTCCCAGACCCAACATTCGCCGAAAGACCCGACAATGGGGAGATAAAAACCTGTAGAGACTAGCTCCAGTAGATAGTCATGACTGCTAGTTAAGTGATGGAAACACCCACTCATCTCAAAATTTTTAACCCAGAATTGTTCCTGTCTAAAGGAAAGACAGGAACAAAAAATGGAACAGAGACTGAAGAAAAGGCCATCCAGAGACTTCCCTGACTAGGGATACATTACATCTTTAGACACTATGCCCAGACTCTTGCTGATGCCAAGAAACACTTGCCACCAGAAGTCTGACTAATACAGATGCAGATACTCACAGCCAGATATTGAACTGAGCCCATGGACCCCAATGGAAGAGCTAAGGAAAGGGCTGAGGAGGGGAAGGAGATTACAACCCTATAGGAAGAACAATATCTACTAACCAGGCCTCCATGAGCTCCCAGGAACCAAGCCACCAACCAAAGAGTATACATGGAGGGACCCATGGCTCTTGATGCATATGAAGAAGAGGATAGCCTTATCTAGCATTAATGAAAGGGCAGGTCTTGTGGAAACATAAAAGGATTCTTGAGAACATAAATGATAAAATGAATGTATAATCAACATGAAAGAAATCATCAAGGAAAGCTTTAGGATTGTTTTTATTGATTATTTGGGAAGTTTACAACAGGAACCCCAATAATACTCACTTTTCAGTCCTTCCATGCCTGTGCATGGAAGAGGAGAAGGAAAAGGAAAAAAAGAAGAAAAAGGGAAGAAAAAGGAAGAGGAGAAGCAGGGAGAGGAGGAAGAGACAGAGGAGGAGGAGGGAGAGGAGGAGGAGGAAGATGAAGAGAAAGAAGAAGAAGAGGAAGAAGAAGAAGAAGAAGAAGAAGAAGAAGAAGAAGAAGAAGAAGAAGAAGAAGAAGAAGAAGAAGAAGAAGAAGAAGAAGAAGAAGAAGAAGGAGAAGAAGAAGAAGGAGAAGAAGAAGAAGAAGGACTATTGATGGAATTGAAATATTGAAATAGTCTTCTCAGAATAACATGTACCTGAGCATAAGCAGTGTGTTGGGACAGAGAGAAAGGCTAGGGATTGGCAGAGATCATAATGAAGCAGAATCTCTAGGGATAGTGGGAAAGAAGGAAATAGGTAAGGAACTGGTTGAGCAAAGAAAAGACCAGAATCAAGTCAAACCCAGAGAGAAGACAAGGAAACTGGCATTAGTGTGTGTGTTTTGCTTGGCTTTGTTTTACTTTGCTTCATTTCACTGGCACAGAAAAGAATATAAACCGTGGAGAGACGATTAAAGGAAAGCTTTCTAACACACAGTATGAATCCCAGTGCCTTGTATTGTTTTTATTGATTATTTGGGAAGTTTACAACAGGAACCCCAATAATACTCACTTTTCATTCTCACAGCACAACTCCAATAGCTGTGCATCAGATACTTCATTTACAAACTGTGAAGAGAGGCTAATGAGCCACCATTAAACTTCCAATGAATTATAGTAGAAGAACCATATATATTAACGGCAATCTTAGTGGGTTTTGTTCTTTTTTTCTGTGGTTATGTCACATGTCCACAGTCTTCCTACACTTCCACACAATCAAAGCAGGTGACGAAATAGAATGGACGACATTATAAATTTTCTGATGTGTTCTGAGTAAGTCTATTTGACATATTAACTGTATTTGTTTGCTGCCAGACAATTAGAGCGTCTTTTTTTCCCCCTGTGCTTCAAGTATCATCATGTCTCAAGCAGAGAGACATTATTTCTCTCCCTGACTTGACTTTCATGCACATTCTTTCTAATGACATCATTGGACACCAGGGCTTTCTCATCACTTAAAAGTAGAAATCTCTTTCTGCCTTTCCTGACCTTCACTTGTTTACTTGTCTGTCTATGTTTCTTGAATATAAGATGATCAGACATTCTCCAGTTCAGACTCCTCTGACCAGCACCCCCAGGGACTGCACACATCCTTTATCTTATTTCTCTGATGCAGTGAGGCTGTCTGTTGTTGTTTGCTGCTCTAAGGGTCTCCATTTTTGCCTACTCTGCCTTCTTTGGCTATTTTTTTTCCTTTCATATCATTGATTTCTCCCTCCAGTTTTGAATTGCTGTGAGTCCTTTCTGTTCTCAGGTCTTCGATCGAGCTCACTGTACAGTACCCTTCTCTTCATTCCATATGTTTTGGCCACTTCATTTGCCATCTAGATGAAGATGTCTTAGCTCAGATTGATATAGCAGATTCCCATAGAGTAGGTAGCTTAAACAACTTCGTTTTGATAGTTCCAAAGCTGTGAATCCAAGGTAGATTCGATCTGATGTAATGTCTGATGGAGGCCTTCATCCTGGTTTACAAACAGTGCTTTCTTTTCACACCACCCTCAAAGAACTGAAAGAATACAACATCTGTCTTTTCTCAGACAACAGTTTTAACATCATGACCTAGCCACCTTTCTAAGGCCTACTTTCTGATACCATTGTTTGTGGTTAGGGAGGATTCCAAAGTCCAAAATCTGGGGACAGGGACCCTTCCCTCTGAGTGCACAGCTTCCTCCTGTCCTTTCCTTGTCTTCAGAAGGACACAAATTCCTGGGCTCAAAATCCTCTTACAGTCTAGAATTCTCTTAGTTTCAGAGCAGTATAATAAGTGTGTCCTTCAAATCTCTACTTGTAAATACAAATACAGCAAGGAACACTAATGAGGAATAGAATTCTCCCTGCATCTATCTTTGTTTTTTTATACAGCACATTTTATTATATATATACACACATATAAACACATCATTACCTATTCCATTTGCTACATCCCCTGTTGTAATTTGATTCACTGGTTCTTCATTCTCTTTCAACAAGCCAAATCTGTCCTCTACCAAAGGCCTTTGAAATCATGATTAGTATGGAGAATATACTTTTTTTTTTTTTAGTTCTTATGACAGCAAAAATATTACCCTGCAATTCTACCTGGGATATTTCTTGTGTCACAGGCTCTCCTGTCCACATGAACATTGTGCAGCATTTCCCATTTCAGAAAATCGTGTATCTTCACAATTCTTTCATAGTCAGCAGCTATCTTTTTTATTTATTCATTTACCTTTTAAAATCTCTTTTAGGATAAGGTCTCTGGAAAATAATTTGTCCTCCTTATCAAACTACTCCTGTCCTGTGAAATTATAAATAAATAAATAAGTAAATAAATAAATAAAACTTCTTGAGTATTTCTCTTCTCTGCTGCATTGAAGAAGGCTGTCAGCTGGGCCAGGAATGCAAACAGAAAATAAAACAATGTGTACTGTTGACAGATAGAGAACTTTCTGCAGAAATATTAGATTCTGCAAATGGGCCCTTTGGTGGGGTTGACATCTTTTAACAAATAGATTCCATTTTACAAATAGTAATCAATAAATTGAGTTTTAATTTTTTTTTACCCATGGAGAGAATACAAAGAATCAAGAAACAGAAGCATCTTCACACTCAGTTCATTTTATAACATTCATGCTTTATACTTTTTTGTTGAAAACTAGCAATAAGTTAATAAGTTAATTGCTATTAACTTTAAGAGGAAAGGATTAGATAATAAGCCTTTTGACTTTGAAGAACTATGTCTGATCCAGTTGCCTTTGTTAGTACTATCTTCTCCCTTCTTACTGGTACTTAGAGAGTGAACAATACCAGCTACCAGGTGTTTAGAATGTTTTGACACTAAATTAATTTCCGATTGCTGCTGTAACAAAATCCTACAGTCTGGGTCATTTAACTGTTACAATGCTATTTGATCACAGTGGTGGCATATGCAACTAAAGAGAATGGGGCCTTGAGTCTGGGCTTCTCTGAGCCCAGTTTGCAGGTCTTCCCCTCCTATCTCCCTTCCCCAACTCCTTGCCTAATCTCAGCCCCCAACTACTGCAGGCCCTCCCTGGAAACTCAAAGACCCACTCTAGCCAGGGAATTTGGTAGGCTAACCTCAGATCCTCATCTTCCCCTTGATTTCTACAAGTTCAAACCCCCAGTCTCATTCCAAGCCCTGCAGACTACGTGGCCCAACCTCCCTTCCATTCCTGGGCCCATCTCTAGTGGGTTCCACAGATATTCTCCTCCTAAATGATCTCTCCCACTCCTTGATTTGAGTCCCCCTGCTATTGCTGGAGTTCTTAACAGCAGGCAGTCCCAGAAACCACAGGCTACTTTTGTCAGAGAAATCAGCAGTCCTAACAACATATCTTCATCTTTCCCTCATCTCTTCCAAATCCACTCTGACCTCCTACCTAGTTTTGCAGCAGACCACCTCCCAAGGCCTCTATTCTCCCCGCCCCCATCTAGAGTAAACTACAGAGATCCTAACCTCCAAAGCTCCGTCCTCATACCCTTACATTATCCCACCACCCAATACCAACAGGAAGTCACAGGAAGCCTATGGGCCACTCTGAACAGGAAAGCAAGTAGGCTAACTAAAGATCGTCATTTGTTCCTCCATTCCTCCAAGTCAAATCCCACAGTGCCATTCCCAATGCTGAAGCAGACCTTTTGCTCACTTTCTGTTCCCATTCAAATGGACCAATTAAGCAGAACCTGATGGAAAACCATGGTTTCCTTTTTCTTGTGAAATTCCTTCATTACCCTCAGCCTATTCCTCAGGTCCCAACATCTATGTACTCACTGGTTTTGTGTGTCAAACTGACCCAAGCTCCAGTCATCAGACAGAAAGGAATTTCTGATAAGGACATACCTCTGTGGAATCCATCTTTAAGGCACTTTCTCAATTAGTGAGAAATACGTTGATCAGGCCATGAGAAGCAAGACAGTAAGAAGTATCTCCCCATGGCCTCTGCATTAGCTCTTGCCTCCAGGACCCTGCCCTGTTTGCATTCCTGTCCTAATTTCCTTCAATAATTAATAGCAATATGGAAGTCCAAGCTAAATAAGCTCTTTCCTTCCCAACTTGCTTTATGACCGTAACATTTTATCACAGCAACAGAAACACTAACAAAGAAAATCCAGAAACCCATTTTGCTTAGAACCCCCAGTGAACACACTGATTAGGGCCACAGAGATTTTCCTACCCACCAACCCACAGCTGCTACATTCTTCTAAGAATCAGGCAGAAAATAAAAACCAAGGGAAAAACTACCCACACAACAAAGACAAGATCTAGATTTACAATCTAGATCAGGATCTAGAATTACAATCTTCCAAATTTTCAATGCCTAGAATCTAGCACCCACACCCACACCCACACCCACACACACACACACACCCACACACACACACACACACACACCAATAATAATAATTATTACTAACAACCAGGTTTTGTTCCTCCAGTATGTCTCCATTAATGCCAAGCAAGAAACTACTAAAATTAAGGGGCATTTGAGGGTAGTACAGAAACATAATACACAGTAGAAACTTCTAAAATATATAAACATATGAAGACAATAAAAAGGAAATCACCAAATAATGGGGAGACAGAGCCCCAATCAGCCGTCTCTTATCACCAAATGAAGATCCCAATACTGAGATTGGGTTACATATAATTAAGCTGTTGGACAAAGGAATCCCAAGTGAAGCCAAAAGCAACCCTGGCTGTTGCCAAGACTATAGGTTTACTTCCATACACTGTCAACAAGGTCCCATTAGTAAAGCTAACACCTATATTCAGGGCACATCTCATAATCAGGCATAGTCATACAATGGACTCAACATGGTTTTGTGGTTCTGTGTGTGTGTGTGTGTGTGTGTGTGTGTGTGTGTGTGTGTGTATTTATCTGGTTACTGTTTGGTGGATTTGCATGGTGGGTTATTTCATTTCCTTGGCTTTGCAGTTTTTGTTGTTGTATTGTGGTTTTGTTCGGTTTTGTTTGTTTGTTTTGTTATTTGTTTTTGAGAAACAAAGTTGAGTAAGGGAGAGAGTGTATCTGGAGGGTCTATGGAGAAGGGAAGAATATGATCAAAATATATTTAAAATTTGTTTATATAACATAAAGTTGATAAAATAAGAAGATATAAATTACTTTTCCAGATGAGGGAATAGTGCCTTGTCATGAATGTGAAGAAAAGAATTCCTCTAAATGTCAGTTGCAGAGCAGAGGTGTCTGTCTGTCTGTCATCTAAAGGGAGAGATGAGGGAAAACAAGAAACCAGTGTGGAGATGGTGAAGGATTGAAAGCAAGCAAGGATTTTTTGCTTTCCCTAGAAGCCTTATTTACACAGAGTGCCTGTAACACTCATGCTGGAAAATGTATTTCCTGCTTTTTACATGATAGCCTGACACTAAGAATTGATCCATTCCTTTTTCAAGTCTTCCTAATGTAGATTATTCATAGGACATTATATTTAAAGGATTTTAAAATAAGAATAAGGAAGTAAAAATATAGCACTAAAAAATAGAATATATAAAAAGGACATAATTTTGTAGAGCAGCTAGACATACAGGTACATGGATATACTATAGACATTGTGCACAGAAAAGTCAAGTCTGACAGCTTCAGCATCATGTATAAGTCATCACACGGCAATCAAGAGACTTTCAGAACATTCATGGAGTAAATTAGTTCAATTTGATAATACCAACATCAACTTATTTGATCTCAGGATAAAATAGTTTATTTCATTTTTGATATATAGCAACCTCTTATTCTGCTTTCTGATGGGATATGAGGTAGCCAGCTGCTTCAAGATCCTGCTTGGTGTACTGCTCAACCATGATATACAATACTCTTAAACTGTGAAATAGAATACAACCTTGATTCTATTTAGGATATTACATCACAAGAACATAAAAGTAACTAATACAAATATTAAAAATGAGCAGACTTACTATGGTGGTTTGGGCAAGAATGACCACCATAAGCTTGTATGTTTGACTGTTAGTAGAACCATTTGGAAATAATTAGGAGGTGTGGAATGTGTGCAGCCATACTGAATGAGGTGTGTCACTGATTTCAAAGACCCATGTTCTGCTAAATCAATCAATCTCTATCTCTCTCTCTATCTGTGTATCTCTATCTCTCATCTATCTGTCCAAAGTCAAAAAAAACCCTGATAGATAAAGTTTTTCGATTTTCTGACCAAAGCCAGAAAGGCTGTCAAACAAATTCTAAGAAAAACTTCAATAGCTCTCTGCTATCTTATCTCTTGCAGACAAAAAAAAAAAAAAAAAAAAAAAAAAAAAAAAAAAAAAAAAAAATCAGCCTTTATTAGCCTTTTATTTACTTATCAATTCAAATCATTTACCCTAGGTTTCCTTTTGATTATCCCATGAATCAACATTTTAGAATCGTAGCCCCTTGATTCTTAGAAAAAGACAGCAAGTACATTTTTTTAAACACAGCAATCAATTCAGAGATCTGCCTGCCTTTATAAATACAGACAGTAAGCTAGCTGATTGTGATCCGGCTCTGAGATCATCATTCCCATCCCCCATGGGCCTAAACTAGCTCTGTGCCAGGCTAACCTTGAACTCAGAAATCTGCCTGCCTTTCTAAGCTCTTACAATAAATGTAGCTAGGTAGGATCTTGCCCTGTGATCACAACTCACTAAATTTAATTATATCCTTCTTTAGTATCTTTCTGACAAGCTGGATCACAGTGCACCTACCTCGGTTCTTTTAGGTCTGTTAAGTCCCTCATATAATTGATATTGCTTCCTTATGTTTTGCATAGCTGAGAGATTATATATTCTTGAACTTGTGTTTTCAGAGGTCTTTCCCACAGTCTTAAGGTCTGTCCTGAATGTCACAGTGTTTACCATTTTGATGAAGCACACACACCCTTGCCTCCCAGACTCAGGATTCATGCTGCTTCTAATTATCATACAGTCATTAACCTTGGTGGGAGAATATTTCTGGAAAGAGGGATATAAAGTAAATTATGTACATTATTATACAAACAAGTGACATGCCCACAGCATCTGCCAGCACTCATGGAGGCCCATGTCCTGTTGGTGCTACTCCAGGGGTGAGGAACCATGTCACACCGTCCCTTTCAGGCCCTATAGGACTCAGCAAATCTCTATTATTCCAGGAACTTCTGCTTCTGCCAGTGTGCCATAATAGTGGTACTGACCACTTTTCCTACTCCTCCTTGTCATCCCTACCCATCTTGAAGAATTTCCACCAACATTAACCTCAGTGAAGTTCTCCTTTTGCCTCCTCTTAAGACAACCTCCTGCTCCTGTGTGCATAGGATATAAGAACATCCATGAGTACCCATGCAGAGGCTATAGAGTGCCTTCCTTTATTCTCTACCTTAGCTTCTGAAACAGTATCATCTAGTCAATTTGAAGCCATCTTGTTTCAGCTACATGGGTTGGCCAGCAAGACAGATCTCTCTGTCCCCCACAATGGGGTACAGGTTGATAAAGCCATAGCCTGGCTTTAATATTGGTTCTAGGGATTTGAAATCTAGTCCTCTTTTTTGTTGTTGTTTTTTATTTTATTTCACTTTATTTTATTTTTTTAATTAGGTATTTATTTCATTTACATTTCAAATGCTATCCCAAAAGTCCCCCACACGATCCCCCACCCACCCATTCCTGCTTCTTGGCCCTGGCGTTCCCCTGTACTGAGGCATATAAAGTTTGCACGACCAATAGGTCTCTCTTTCCACTGATGGCCGACTAGGCCATCTTCTAATACATATGCAGCTAGAGACAACAGCTCCAGGGGGGTGGGAGGGGACTGGTTAGTTCATATTATTGTTCCACCTATAGAGTTGCAGATACCCCCAGCTCCTTGGGTACTTTCTCTAGTTCCTCCATTGTGAGCCCTGTGATCCATCCAATAGCTGACTGTGAGCATCCACTTCTGTGTTTGCTAGGCCCCTGCATAGTCTCATAAGAGACAGCTATATCTGGGTCCTTTCAGCAAAATCTTGCTAGTGTATGCAATACTGTCAGCATTTGGAAACTGATCATGGGATGGATCCCCGGATATGGCAGTCTCTTGATGGTCCATCCTTTTGTCTCAGCTCCAAACTTTGTCTCTAACTCCTACCATGGGTGATTGTTTCCAATTCTAAGAAGGGGCAAAGTGTCCACACTTTGGTCTTTGTTCTTCTTGAGTTTCATGTGTTTTGCAAATTGTATCTTATATCTTGGGTATTCTAAGTTTCTGGGCTAATATCCACTTAACAGTGAGTACATATTGTTTGAGTTCTTTTGTGATTGGGTTACCTCACTCAGGATGATGCCCTCCAGGTCCATCCGTTTGCCTTGGATTTTATAAATTCATTCTTTTTAATAGCTGTGTAGTACTCTATTGTGTAAATGTACCACATTTTCTGTATCCATTCCTCTGTTGAGGGGCATCTGGGTTCTTTCCAGCTTCTGGCTTATTATAAATAAGGCTGCTATGAACATAGTGGAACATGTGTCCTTCTTACCGGTTAGAACATCTTCTGGATATATGCCCAGGAGAGGTATTGCTGGATCCTCCGGTAGTACTATGTCCAATTTTCTGAGGAACCACCAGACTGATTTCCAGAGCGGTTGTACAAGCTTGCAATCCCACCAACAATGGAGGAGTGTTTCTCTTTTTCCACATCCTCGCCAGCATCTGCTGTCACCTGAATTTTTTATCTTAGCCATTCTGATTGGTGTGAGGTGGAATCTCAGGGTTGTTTTGATTTGCATTTCCCTGATGATTAAAGATGCTGAACATTTTCTCAGGTGCTTCTCAGCCATTCAGTATTCCTTAGGTAAGAATTCTTTGTTTAGCTCTGAGCCCCATTTTTTAATGGGGTTATTTGATTTTCTGGGGTCTACTTTCTTAAGTTCTTTATATATTTTGGATATTAGTTCCCTATCTGATTTAGGATAGGTAAAGATCCTTTCCCAATCTGTTGGTGGCCTTTTTGTCTTATTGACGGTGTCTTTTGCCTTGCAGAAGCTTTGCAATTTTATGAGGTCCCATTTGTTGATTCTCGATCTTACATCACAAACCATTGCTATTCTATTCAGGAATTTTTCCCCTGGGGTATAGTCCTCTTGTTTTTAGAGTAAGTGTTTTTGCACACTGAGCCAGCTTAGCATCCTATTTGTTTCTCTGTTGTGTACTAGGCCTGAAGTAACATAGCCCATCATGGAATATGTGGCAAAGGCGATTTGGTGAATTTATTGTTGCCAGGAAGCAAAAGAAGAAGAAAGGGTCAGAATTTTAATATCCTCATAGAAAACAATTCCCAATGACCTAACTTCTCCACACATACCATACCATACCATTCTTCCCACCTCTCAGGAACCCACAAACAGGGAACCTTAACACATGGGCCTGTGCAGACATTTCACATCCAAACTGAGCACCAGGAAAAGGAATTTCCAAGTTGATTAATTAATCAATCAAAATTGACTCTATCTAGTTCCATATAGAGCCAGAAGTGTTCCTTAAAGTGTGAGCTATATATTTAAATAACATATATTTATTTACTTACTATTTCTTTTCTAATGTGCAATATAATGATGCATTTAGAATATGAACCTAGCAAAAGAATCTCAAATTTATATGTCATAGAAAGTTTTGTTTGGGCATGCTATAAATCAAAGGACTTTCTAAAAGAAAAATAAGAAAAAAAAACTTTATTTATCCTATTCTGCTTTTGTTAAGTGAAATTTCTAGCAAAAAAAATTAAAAAGTCATATTTACAGTTTATTGAGTTAATTGTATTTCTTTGAAAAGAAAATTGGGATGTTCAGAAAAATGCCAGGTGAGGTATAGTTAGCTCAGGAAACAGCTACAAGCAACATAAGCACCATTAGGCTAGTGAAAGAAGATTTACAATTCATAGTGTAAGACAGTTCACACTCACTGAGTTGCTCATGTGCACCAAAGCAAAACTTGTAACAGATTCCAACTCCAAATGGGGAATGATCTAGAAGAAATTGAGAAAAGGCCAAATTCTAAAACTGTCAAACAACTGAGATGTGAACATGAGAATAAAACTGAGGAGATTTAATGTCATTTCCATGTTTGGGGAATAATGTATTTAACTCTCTTTCTAGTGACAAATACAAATAGTTTCTGGAAGTAGACATCTTCACTTGCCCAATTTATCAAATAAGAATATTTTGTAAGTAAATGAGACGTTATTGATTTATGAACTTTAGCTTCAGCAGATAATAAATAACAATTGAAAGTTCTTTCAATACATAGATTTTGACATATTACTTTACTTTAGCTAGTTCAAAAGTGAGAATCTCATTTACTTATAAAAGTAAAATATAGATTCCGGGACTCAGCAGAACTTAGGAATTTAGTCTGCACAGGTGAGAGGGTGCGCCAGAGAACCGGACAGCTTCTGGGACAGGCGGAAGCACAGAGCCGCTGAGGCAGCACCCTTTGCGGGCCACAGACAGCAGGCCACCGTCCGGACCAGAGGACAGGTGTCCGCCTGGCTCGGGAGGCGGCCTCAGCCTCAGGAGCAGCGGTCACCATCTTGGTTCCAGGACTCCGCAGAACTTGGGAATTTAGTCTGCACAGGTGAGAGTCTGCACCACAGAAGCTGACAGCTTCTGGGACCTGCCAAAGCAACACAGCTTCTGAGAAAGGTCCTATTTTGGGCCTTCTTCTTCGGCCAGGCGGAAGTCCAAACACAAGATATCTGCGCAACTTTCCTGTAAGAGAGCTTGCCAGCAGAGAGTGCTCTGAGCACTGAAACTCAGAGGAGAGAATCTGTCTCCCAGGTCTGCTGATAGATGGTAACAGAATCACCAGAAGAACAATCTCTAAACAGAGTCAACTATAACTACTAACTCCAGAGATTACCAGATGGCGAAAGGTAAATGTAGGAATCTTACTAACAGGAACCAAGACCACTCACCATCATCAGAACCCAGCACTCCCACTTCGCCCAGTCCAGGGCACCCCAACACACCTGAAAACCTAGACCTAGATTTAAAAGCATGTCTCATGATGATGGTAGAGGACATCAAGAAGGACTTTAATAAATCACTTAAAGAAATACAGGAGAACACTGCTAAAGAGTTACAAGTCCTTAAAGAAAAACAGGAAAACACAACCAAACAGGTAGAAGTCCTTACAGAAAAAGAGGAAAAAACATACAAACAGGTGATGGAAATGAACAAAACCATACTAGACCTAAAAAGGGAAGTAGACACAATAAAGAAAACTCAAAGTGAGGCAACACTGGAGATAGAAACCCTAGGAAAGAAATCTGGAACCATAGATTTGAGCATCAGCAACAGAATACAAGAGATGGAAGAGAGAATCTCAGGTGCAGAAGATTCCATAGAGAACATCGGCACAACAATCAAAGAAAATGGAAAATGCAAAAAGATCCTAACTCAAAATATCCAGGAAATCCAGGACACAATGAGAAGACAAAACCTACGGATAATAGGAGTGGATGAGAATGAAGATTTTCAACTCAAAGGACCAGCAAACATCTTCAACAAAATTATTGAAGAAAACTTCCCAAACATAAAGAAAGAGATGCCTATGAACATACAAGAAGCCTACAGAACTCCAAATAGACTGGACCAGAAAAGAAATTCCTCCCGACACATAATAATCAGAACAACAAATGCACTAAATAAAAATAGAATACTAAAAGCAGTAAGAGAAAAAGGTCAAGTAACATATAAAGGCAAGCCTATCAGAATTACACCAGATTTTTCACCAGAGACTATGAAAGCCAGAAGAGCCTGGACAGATGTTATACAGACACTAAGAGAACACAAATTCCAGCCCAGGCTACTATACCCAGCCAAACTCTCAATTACCATACATGGAGAAACCAAAGTATTCCACGACAAAACTAAATTCACCCATTATCTCTCCACGAATCCAGCCCTTCAAAGGATAATAACAGAAAAAAACCAATACAAGAACGAGAACAACGCCCTAGAAAGAACAAGAAGGTAATCCCTCAACAAAACTAAAAGAAGACAGCCACAAGAACAGAATGCCAACTTTAACAACAAAAATAACAGGAAGCAACAATTACTTTTCCTTAATATCTCTTAACATCAATGGTCTCAACTCCCCAATAAAAAGACATAGACTAACAAACTGGCTACACAAACAAGACCCAAAATTTTGCTGCTTACAGGAAACACATCTCAGAGAAAAAGACAGACACTACCTCAGAATGAAAGGCTGGAAAACAATTTTCCAAGCAAATGGTATGAAGAAACAAGCTGGAGTAGCCATCCTAATATCTGATAAGATTGACTTCCAACCCAAAGTCATCAAAAAAGACAAGGAGGGGCACTTCATTCTCATCAAAGGTAAAATCCTCCAAGAGGAACTCTCAATTCTGAATATCTATGCTCCAAATACAAGGGCAGCCACATTCATTAAAGAAACTTTAGTAAAGCTCAAAGCACACATTGCACCTCACACAATAATAGTGGGAGACTTCAACACACCACTTTCACCAATGGACAGATCATGGAAACAGAAACTAAACAGGGACACACTGAAACTAACAGAAGTGATGAAACAAATGGATCTGACAGATATCTACAGAACATTTTATCCTAAAACAAAAGGATACACCTTCTTCTCAGCACCTCATGGCACCCTCTCCAAAATTGACCATATAATTGATCACAAAACAAGCCTCAACATATACAAAAATATTGAAATTGTCCCATGCATCCTATCAGATCTCCACGGACTAAGGCTGATCTTCAATAACAAAATAACCTATAGAAAGCCAACATTCACATGGAAACTGAACAACACTATTCTCAATGATAACTTGGTCAAGGAAGGAATGAAGAAAGAAATTAAGGACTTTTTGGAGTTTAAAAAAATGAAGCCACAAAATACCCAAACTTATGGGACACAATGAAAGCATTTCTAAGAGGAAAACTCATAGTTCTAAGTGCCTCCAAAAAGAAACTAGAGAGAGTATACATTAGCACCTTGACAACACACCTAAAAGCTCTAGAAGAAAAGGAAGCAAATTCACCCAAGAGGAGTAGACAGCAGGAAATAATCAAACTCAGGGGTGAAATCAACCAAGTGGAAACAAGAAGAACTATTCAGAGAATCAACCAATCGACGAGCTGGTTCTTTGAGAAAATCAACAAGATAGACAAACCATTAGCCAGACTCAGTAGAGGGCACAGAAACAGCATCCTAATTAACAAAATCAGAAATGAAAAGGGAGACATAACAACAGATCTTGAAGAAATCCAAAACACCATCAGATCCTTCTACAAAAGGCTATACTCAACAAAACTGGAGAACCTGGATGAAATGGACAAGTTTCTAGACAGATACCAGGTACCAAAGTTGAATCAAGATCAGGTTAATGATCTAAACAGCCCGATATCCCCCAAAGAAATAGAAGCAGTCATTAATAGTCTCCCAACCAAAAAAGCCCAGGACCAGATGGGTTTAGTGCAGAGTTCTATCAGACCTTCAAAGAAGATCTAATCCCAGTTCTTCACAAACTATTCCACAAACTAGAAACAGAAGGTACTCTACCCAACTCATTCTATGAAGCCACAATTACTCTGATACCTAAACCACAAAAAGACCCCCACAAAGATAGAAAACTTCAGACCAATATCTCTTATGAATATTGATGCAAAAATCCTCAATAAAGTTCTTGCTAACCGAATCCAAGAACACATCAAAACAATCATCCATCCTGACCAAGTAGGTTTCATCCCAGGGATGCAGGGATGGTTCAATATACGGAAATCCATCAACGTAATCCAGTATATAAACAAACTCAAAGACAAAAACCACATGATCATCTAGTTAGATGCTGAGAAAGCATTTGACAAAATCCAACACCCATTCATGATAAAAGTCTCGGAAAGATCAGGAATTCAAGGCCCATACCTAAACACGATAAAAGCAATCTACAGCAAACCAGTAGCCAGCATCAAAGTAAATGGTGAGAAGCTTGAAGCAATCCCACTAAAATCAGGGACCAGACAAGGCTGTCCACTCTCTCCCTACCTATTCAACATTGTACTTGAAGTACTAGCCAGAGCAAACAAAAGGAGATCAAGGGGATACAAATTGGAAAGGAAGAAGTCAAATCATCACTTTTTGCAGATGATATGATAGTATATATAAGTGACCCTAAAAATTCCACCAGAGAACTCCTAAGCCTGATAAACAGCTTCAGTGAAGTAGCTGGATATAAAATTAACTCAAACAAGTCAATGGCCTTTCTCTACACAAAGGACAATCAGGCTGAGAAAGAAATTAGGGAAACAACACCCTTCTCAATAGCCACAAATAATATAAAATACCTAGGCGTGACTCTAACAAGGAAGTGAAAGATCTCTATGACAAGAACTTCAAGTCTCTGAAGAAAGAAATTAAAGAAGATCTCAGAAGATGGAAAGATCTCCCATGCTCATGGATCGGCAGGATCAATATTGTAAAAATGGCTATCTTGCCAAAAGCAATCTACAGATTCATTGCAATCCCCATCGAAATTCCAACTCAATTCTTCAAGGAATTAGAAAGGGCAATCGGCAGATTCATCTGGAATAACAAAAAACCTAGGATAGCAAAAACTCTTCTCAAGGATAAAAGAACCTCTGGTTGAATCACCATGCCCGACCTAAAGATGTACTACAGAGCAATTGTGATAAAAACTGCATGGTACTGGTATAATGACAGACAAGTAGACCAATGGAACAAAATTGAAGACCCAGAGATGAACCCACACACCTATGGTCACTTGATCTTTGACAAGGGAGCTAAAACCATCCAGTGGAAAAAAGACAGCATTTTCAACAAATGGTGCTGGCACAACTGGCTGTTATCATGTAGAAGATTTCGAATTGATCCATTCCTATCTCCTTGTACTAAGGTCAAATCTAAGTGGATTAAGGATCTCCACATAAAACCAGAGTCACTGAAACTTATAGAGGAGAAAGTAGGGAAAAGCCTTGAAGATATGGGTATAGGGGAAAAATTCCTGAATAGAATAGCAATGGCTTGTGCTGTAAGATCAAGAATCGATAAATGGGACCTCATAAAATTGCAAAGCTTCTGCAAGGCAAAAGACACTGTCAATAAGATAAAAAGACCACCAACGGATTGGGAAAGGATCTTTACCTATCCCAAATCGGACAGGGGACTAATATCCAATATATATAAAGAACTCAAGAAGGTAGACTCCATAAAATCAAATAACCCCATTAAAAAATGGGGCTCAGAACTGAACAAAGATTTCTCACCCGAGGAATACCGAATGGCAGAGAAGCACCTGAAAAAATGTTCAACATCTTTAATCATCAGGGAAATGCAAATCAAAACAACCCTGAGATTCCACCTCACACCAGTCAGAATGGCTAAGATGAAAAATTCAGGTGACAGCAGATGATGGCGAGGATGTGGAGAAAGGGGAAAACTCCTCTATTATTGGTGGGATTGCAAGCTTGTACAACAACTCTGGAAACAGTCTGGTGGTTCCTCAGAAAATTGGACATAGTACTACCGGAAGATCCAGCAATACCTCTTCTGGGCATATATCCAGAAGATGCCCCAACCGGTAAGAAGGACACATGTTCCACTATGTTCATAGCAGCCTTATTTATAATAGCCAGAAGCTGAAAAGAACCCAGATGCCCCTCAACAGAGGAATGGATACAGAAAATGTGGTACATTTACACAATGGAGTACTACTCAGCTATTAAAAAGAATGAATTTATGAAATTCCTAGCCAAATGGATGGACCTGGAGGGCATCATCCTGAGTGAGGTAACCCAATCACAAAGGAACTCTCACAATATGTACTCACTGATAAGTGGATATTAGCCCAGAAACTTAGGATATCCAAGATAAAAGATATAATTTGCTAAAAACATTAAACTCAAGAGAACGAAGAACAAAGTGTGGACACTCTGCCCCTTCTTAGAATAGGAAACAAAACACCCATGGAAGGAGTTACAGAGACAAAATCTGGAAGTGTGACGAAAGGATGGACCATCTAGTGATTGCCATATCCAGATATCCATCCCATGATCAGCTTCCAAACGCTGACACCATTGTATACACTAGCAAGATTTTGCTGAAAGGACCCAGATATAGCTGTCTCTTGTGAGACTATGCCAGGGCCTAGCAAACACAGAAGTGGATGCTCACAGTCAGCTATTGAATATACCACAGGGCCCCCAATGGAGGAACTAGAGAAAGCACCCAAGGAACTAAAGGGAACTGCAACCCTATAGGTGGAACAACAATATGAACTAAGTAGTACCCCGGAGCTCTTGTCTCTAGCTGCATATGTATCAAAAGATGGCCTAGTCGGCCATCACTGCAAAGAGAGGCCCATTTGACTTGCAAACTTTATATGCCCCAGTACAGGGGAATGCCAGGGCCAAAAAGGGGGAGTGGGTGGGTAGGGGATTGGGGGGAGGGGTATGGGGGACTTTTGGTATAGCATTGGAAATGTAAATGAGCTAAATACCTAATAAAAATGGAAAAAAAAGTAAAATATAAAACTCTCCTTGATGCTGTGAAGTCTTCTGAAGTGGAGCAGAAAGAGTCTTCCCTGGTCAGAACTATTGCATAGTGGATAAACTAATGACAGAATACAGGGGTCACATATTGTTGTGACTGAGTAAAAAACATAACATTCAAAATTAACCTGGAAAGAAGTTACTAAATAAATGAGCTTCAGCTTAATGGTCTAAGTATATTTTAATTGCAGTGTTTTCAATGCTGGATCCAAATCAAAATTTATAGAACATAGACTTGA
Source organism: Mus musculus (assembly GCF_000001635.26). Lineage (NCBI taxonomy): Eukaryota > Metazoa > Chordata > Mammalia > Rodentia > Muridae > Mus > Mus musculus. Next base: position 80,947,637 of record NC_000069.6, read on the forward strand.
ACCACTGAAAAGAGAAAGCTTGGGTCCCAAACATGCTGGAGATATAAGTCCTGTAGAGCTGATGGTGGCTCTAAGGGAGCCTATGCCACAATTTAGAAGTAATTATAGAGAACAGTAAACACAGGTGAGAACTGCTCTGTGAGAAGACTCACAAGGCACCATGAAATGAGGTGGACATCAGTCCAGTAGACATTCAAGGATTCATCCAAGAAGTTTTGTCTTCTTAAACCAGGAAAGAGAGTTGGAATGTAGCCACTAGGATTGTTGTTTGTTGTTTGTTTGTTTTTTCATAACCTACTTTTGTTCCATGTGATGGTACACTGCTATATATGGTTGACTAGCACAAGAAGCCGCAGCTAGATTTCATGGACATAGTGTTCCACCCAGATATCCATGCACTTAGAAATTGATAAAATTCTGTCATTTTCATGGCAGAAGGGATATGACAAACTTGTACTCCAGTTTACAAACCCTTAATATTGTAGAAATCTCTATCTTGTAAGATATCAAGATAGTCTGGGCAACAAGACTCATTTTGTTCAGGACTGCAAAGCAATAGAAGCAGCAGTCTTTTACTCTCACTACTCTGAAGGTCTTGGCTGACTGTTCTGCATTTTGGTAGCTAATAAAAATGGCAGCTGTCATGTTAGTTGACTTTGGTGACCTGATGTATCCTCAGCCAGCAGGATCTCAGCTCCTACCAGATCTCCTTCTTGCTTCAATGATGGGGCAAAATATGTGTGTGTGTGTGTCAAGGAACTCCAACTTCTACAAGTCACTCACCAGTGCTGTTGGCCTGAAATGAAAAAAGGCTGATGTAGACTAAAACTTGTCTGCATAAGCTCCAGTTTGGTCTTGCTATCCTCCATTTTATGTCCATTTTTCTTTCTAAGCCATTTGCTTTGCTAACTGTAGATTCAGAATGAGATGTCAGAATAATTACTACACATGCAATTGCTTAGAAACAAATCTGATCTTTTACAGCAGTACCTATGATTCTTTCTCTGATTAAGCACTAGTGTTTTTCAATCGCAAGAAAATTGGGGCATCTTTATAATCAGATAGGCAGCTTTTAGGTCACCAGATGAATGACCATCAAATCAATTTCTTCTTTCAGGGCACATAACTACCTACATAATCTATCTTTATCATAATTTATCTTCATCCAATTCCAAGATGAAGAGAGAGAAGGAAGTAGAGGAAGATGAACAACATAAAGAGGAGTTTGGACAAGAGTCAGATACTCAGCGTAACAGGAAGATTGACAGCATGGCTGGGTCTGGAAATTAAACTGGAAGATGAAGATTCATCTGGATTCTTGAAGCATAAGAAATTATTACTACCTATGGAAAGAAAATGAAAGAAGAAAAGTGGAGTTCTGTAATATATGTAATATCCGAAATAGTCATTGTTGATTAACTAATTGACTAGAGTAAAAATAAACCAGTAATCTCAAACTACCAAGGTTGAAATAAATCTTCTCTGAATACCCCCACGATCAAGACTGGATCAACAATCTGTGACACTATAGGTAAATAAAGAAATATTTAGGAAGTTGGGCCCAGTGGAGGAAAGTGTCCCTTAAGGTAATAGTGGGACTCTTACACCCTCATTTCTCTTTGTTTCCTAGTTGTTATAAATTTCTCAAATATACCCTCCCCACAATGGGTTTAAAAATCAATGGAGTCAGAAGTGGATGCTCACAGTCAGCTATTGGATGGATCAGGGCCCCCAATGGAGGAGCTAGAGAAAGTACCCAAGGAGCTAAAGGGATCTGCAACCCTATAGGTGGAACAACAATATGAACTAACCAGTACCCAGGAGCTCTTGACTCTAGCTGCATATGTATCAAAAGATGGCCTAGTTGGCCATCACTGGAGAGGCCCATTGGACTTGCAAACTTTATATGCCCCAGTACAGGGGAATGCCAGGGCCAAAAAGTGGGAGTAGGTGGGTACGAGAGTGGGGGGAGGTATGGGAGACTTTTGGGATAGCATTGGAAATGTAAATGAGGAAAATACCTAATAAAAATATTTTAAAAAATCAATGGAGTCACATGATATGCACTCACTGATAAGCAAATATTAGCCCAGAAACTTAGAATATCCAAGATGCAATTTGCAAAACACATGAAACTCAAGAAGAAGGAAGATCAAAGTGTGCATACTTGATCCTTCTTAGAATGGGGAACAAAACACCCATGGAAGTAGTTACAGAGAAAAAGTTCAGGGCTGAGACAGAAGAAAGGACCATCCAGAGACTGCGCCACCTGGGGATCCATCCCATATACAACCACCAAACCCAGACACTATTGCATATGCCAGAAAGATTTTACTGACAGGACCCTGACATAGCTCTCTCTTGTGAGGCTATGCCACTACCTGGCAAATACAGAAGTGGATGCTCACAGTCATCTATTGGATGGAACACAGGGCCCTTAATGATGAAGCTAAAGGAAGTACCCAAGGAGCTAAAGGGGTCTGCAACCCTATAGGTGAAACAACAATATGGGCTAACCAGCATCCCCCAGAGCTGTGTCTCTAGTTGCATATGTAGCAGAGGATGGCCTAGTCAGCCATCAATGGGGGGAGAGGCCCTTGGTCTTGTGAAGATCATATGCCCCAGTACAGGGGAATGCCAGAGCAAGGAAGCAGGAGTGGGTAGGTTGGGGAGCAGGCTGGGGGGAGAGTATAGGGGGCTTTGGGGATAGCATTTGAAATGTAAATGCAGAAAATATTTAATAAAAAAATCAATGGAGTCACTGACTGTGAACTTCAACTGTCAGGTAGCTATATGGGCAGGAATAGACTTGAACCCAGTTGTATAGCCTTTTCTAAGATATTGAAACGTTCTATCCTCCAAGGGAACGTTTTAAGACAGAAGGTAAACAACTCAATATAGGTTCTGGAAGTCCCTGAAACTGACCAATTTCACTGCCCTCAATACTCCCAGAGTGAGCAGTAACGATGGATGAGAGCCTCTCTGTGATAAGCTAAGCAGCAAAGAAGACACTGAGGTTAGAGCAGCAGCCTCGAAGAAGCAGAAATCAGCTTAGACATCAGCAGAAGAGGTTTAGAGCAACTGAGTCACTTGGAGAGGATACTCTCCAGCCTATTGAGATACCCAGCAGCTATGCCGTGTGGTCTAGTGCTCTCGGCATTTGTAAACTGTCACCTACACTAAGGTGGACTTTGGTGATGCAGTTGTCTTTAAGTCATTTCTACTCCTCTAAGTAACCCCTCACCTGTACACCTTACACATTACACGTTACATTAAAGAATTAAGCAACCCCAAAGACTTACATCATCATTGGCTTTGCTCCCTCTTAAGACGTAAGATAGTTCTTTCTCCCTTTCATGTGCTATGGTGTCTTTGTTGAGATCCATTAAAGGAAAGCTACTGACTTCTTGTCAGAATATATCTACGTTCTACCTGCATCATTCTAAGACCCCAGAACATTTCATACTTTCATGTTTAAAAAGAAAAGAGTGAATCAAATTTGGCTTGTCTGTCATCTGGCCAGGGGACTACCCATGAAGCAGCCTGATATAGCTGAAGATGCTCTGAAGAGAAGGAAAGAGTCATTACGTTCTTAGTGATTATTTCTTTTGTTTCTGATTTTTGATGTTCTGTTTGTTTGTTGTTTCTTTGATTTGGAGAGAGTCTGATGTACCTCAAGCTGAACTCAAACATGTTACTTAGTGGAGGATCTTCAGTTTCTGATCCCTGTCTCTACCACACAAATGAGTCAAAATTCTTGGCTTGATTTTCAAGTCTTTTAAATGTCCAGTAATCAGAAGTCCTAAAAATTAAATGGTCTATTTCTTAATATTTTTGTACAATGTCATTGATGCATCCTACTTAGGGAATATTAGTTAAATATGCTCTCCTGTTTTCTCCTAAAAATGTTTCTGATTTATCCTTAATGTTTTTGCACAAAGTCATCTGACATTAATATTTGTGTGATATTGAAGTAAGGAACAAAAAACTTTTTCTCAGTTGGCAGACATTTCAGCTAGTAAGTACCATTCGTTGAAAATGCAATCTACCACAAACATATAGGTTTATCATAGAGATATTTCACTTATTAATAGAAGTGCTTGTATAGGCTGTGTTTCCTGGGAAGATGAGATGGAATTAAGCAGGTCAATAGTTGGTTGTAGAATGCTTCTAGTATCAGTACAGTTTCAGGGAAAAGACTAGACTGGACAGAGGGTTGAGAGAATAGACTTGACAGAGAGTTGAGACTGGATGTATACAGGGAAGCCATATTGAAATCCAGCACCAATGACAGCATCAGTGAACCACTCTGGAGCAGGCACTCTGGAGCTAAGGTCTGAAGCTGAGATCTTGAAGATGCTCTTCAGTCTTTGGATTCAGACCTTAAAAATAAGCAGAACCTTCTACAGAGATCCTGCCTTTGGCTAAAATTATCCTATTCAATGAGGACTGGCAACTAAAAGCCATTTTCTAGCTTTACTAACACCAGAGGACAGAGGATCAGTTTGTAGTATCTGAAGCAGGAGCCATGACCTTGAGTATAACTCTTATACAACATAGATCTAGTTCCTCCAGGATTCTAATGAACCTCCCCTTCCAGGCAACTTTAGAAAAGGAATCTTATTGAGATAAACACTACTGTCCTAGATGTACTGTCCTTAGGTGTATAACTCATAGTCATCATTTCTTTCTTCCTAAGTTGTGCAATCTACTTGTGTTAGTTAGGGTTTTACTGCTGTGAACAGATGCCATGACCAAGGCAACTCTTATAAGGACAACATTTAATTGGGGCTGGCTTATAGGTTTAGAGATTCAGTCCATTATCGTAAAGGTGGGAACACGACAGCTTCCAGGCAGGCATGGTGAGAGTTCTACATCTTCATCTTCAGGCTGCTAGCACAACACTGGCTTCTAGGCAGCTAGGGTCAGGGTATAACATCCCATTCCACAGTGACACATCTACTCCATCCAACAAGGCCACACTTCCAAATGTGCCACTCCCTATGCAGAGGATATATAAACCATCACACTGCTAAATGTTTGTGATAGAGTGAATCATAACATCTGCAGCAGTGTTTTGTTTTTCAATCAAAAATTTTAATTAAATATTTTCTTTATATACATTTCAAATTTCAAATTCTATCCCGAAAGTTCCCTATACCCTCCCTCCGCCCTGCTCTCCTACCCACCCACTCCCACTTCTTGGCCCTGACATTCCCCTGTACTGGGTCTGCAGCAATGTTAGAAAAGATTTCACACCGTCGAACCAAATACTTGGTTAAACTCTTATTATAATATGTAGTTTTCCTGTCAGATCCACCATGATCCTTTCCTCTTGACAGGTTCTCTATGCAGTCAACTTCGCTTCAGTACTAGTAGAGTTCCTCAAAGAAAAAGACCCTAAATATGTTGAATTTTGGTTCTATCTTTTGAACCATAGGCATTTCATAGAAAGGATAATTCTATCCTGCTAAATGGAGCCCAAACCTCTGGACCAAGCCATAGTTAATCTCAGCCACTATCACTGTTTCCTTTATGAATATACTGTGTAGCCCTGGAACGCCACAGTGATAGAGGCTCGCTGGAGTTAACTGTATGAAAAACAATGTCCAATTATTTGTTTCTTATTTCTCTACAAGTGTTCTCTGGTGGAAATTCACATGTAATATAGACATATTTCATACATGGTCCCCATCTCTGTGTATCCAATTAAAAATGCTTCTCCAGAGACTTTTCTCAAATTTCCAATTTTTTCCTGTTTAAACTACTGTCTAGCTGGACAAGCCATTTGCTACTGACCATTATTTCGTAGAATTCTCACTGTTAGCTATTTCTCTGCTCATGCAAAGTTAATAAGCAGGTACTTCCCCAAAGCTTTGTTCATTACAATGGTGGTTTTTCTTCACTTCCAAGGACAGACCAACCTAGAATATACCTTGAAACTTTTACTCCTCTAGACAACAAATTTAGCAATGAATATGAACAGAGAGAACTGTGAAGAAACCTTTGATAGCATGGGGCCTTGAGTGATATCATTGTTCTCATTTTATTCTGGTTTTGTGACAAACACTGTCACTAAAAGCATTTCTCAGGAGGAAAGTATTTATTTGACTTATATTTCCAGGTCACAGTCCATTACCATGTGAAATCATGGAAGAAACTTAGGCAGAAACTTGAAGTGGAAACTTTACCAGGATGCTGGGTTTTGAACTCACTTGCAGACTCATGCATTTTAGCTTTCTTATATAGCCTAGGACCACACGCCTGAGGTGTGATACCACTTGCATAGGTCTGGTATCCTATATAAATGAATATTAAGACAATCCCCATCAGTAATACCCACAGACCAATCTAATCAGGACAATTGCTTGGTTGAGACTTCCTTCCAGGCTGCGTTAACTTGACAGTTCAAGTTAACGAGGGTGTGCTGGCTGGTTTTGTGTGTCAACTTGATACAAACTAGAGTCATCCAGGAGGAAAAAGCCTCAGTTAAGGAAATACCTCCATGAGATCCAGCTGTAAGACATTTTCTCAATTAGTGTTCAAGAGGGAGGGCCTAGCCCATGGTGAGTGGTGCCTTTTCTGGGCTGGTAGTCCTGGGTTCGATATGAAAGCAGGCTGAGCAAACCATGTGAAGCAAACCAATGAACAGCACTCCTTTGTGGCCTCTGGATCAGTCCCTGCCTCCAGGACCCTGCTCTGTTTGAGTTCCTGCCCTGACTTTCTCCAATAATGAACTATAGTCTGGAAGTGTAACCCAAATAAACCCCTTCTTCCCCACCTTGCTTTTTGGTCATGTTGTTTTATCACAGCATTAGAAACCTTATCTAAGACATGAGGTGAACCTCAAGTACCAGCTTAGGCTTTTAGACATGCCCATATTTGCGCTGCAAATTGTACTAATTCTGATTCACAGAAGGTTGTTGGTAGGCTTCATTTCATGGCTGATTTGGAAGAACCTGGCTCATCACGAGCAGTTTTTACCACATAATCACTTACAGTTCTCCAGTACTTTTCTGGACTGTTATCATGCTAGACACACCAAGTCAGGGACTGCTCTTCAAAGGCATCAAATTATCCAGGGGAGATGGTGTGGCTTTGCTATTGAACCTCGAGGTTCCATGTGATGTCCCTGCAGAGACTAATAAACTCTTCATATTTTTTTTAACTACTGAGGCATTAACTAAAATAAGGGTGAAAATCACAGACTACATCTAAAGAACATATGATTGATTGTCTTAAGAACTGTTTCCTGTGGGAGGGGCTGTGAGGGTGGGACTGGGAGGAGAGAAACCAGGGAGTTTCAATTAGTGAATAAACAAATAAATTAATGAGGTATAAAAGACCCCCCCCCCATTTTTGCTGTAGGTCATACCCATAGGGTAGAAGATTCTCATGTTCCTTACTAGGACAGCAGTAGAACACTCATCACCATCTTCCAGTTTAGCATGTAGTATATCCTTAATGGGAATGGATCTACCCAAGTTTGTCCTTCATTATAATAGGAGATAAGGAAAACAATAATCTTTCTCTCACTTCTAAGCATAAAGGACCTCTTGACCCTTGAAAATGATAGTGTTGTAATACATGCTGATAATCTGTGAGTTTTATTGCAATATATGGATGGTATGAGGCCTCTAACCAACCATTAGTCACTTATGGCATATACATTTCAATTAAGATAATGATATCAAACCAATTGAACAATATAATTTCTGTTCTGTACTGTATCTATGGGTGCAGATTTTCTTGAACTGAATCATGGAACAGTGTGAGAGAATTAACACAATTCAAGAAAAAAGCTATAAATGTTTGTGAATATTCTGATTATTCTAATTAATTCCAAGTTTTTTTTATGACCTTCCTAGTAGGTAAAGATGGGAAAGAATGCACAGAAGAATCAGTGGCCACATATCAAGCACCTGCTGTTTTGCCATCCTGAAGAGCATCACATCTGGCCCTGCAGGTGCAAGTGGAACTACTTAGTATGTGGTTGTCTTCACAGAAGCCTGCTGTCCTCCATCAGCTAACAGATAACTTGACTCTGGAAACACATTCTAGCATCTGCTTTTTTTTTTCCAGAGTCCTGGCACTAGCTGCTGCAATTTTGCTTTTATGTGGAGCAGATTCCTAGACAAAGATGAGCTCGCCAGGCATTTATGAAGCACTCTTGGGATTCCACTTGAGTATAGATGAAACTGAAAAGAAGTGACATCAGCAATAGAAGATATTCTTACAAGCCATCTCTACAAAAGCTTTGGTGGATTCCATGAATAGATTTGGAGCCTTCCAGAGTTACCCAGATTAGTGAGTAGCTGTGTCTTTCTGTCCTTGTGAGGGGTGCAGGCTAACTTAGAAGAGGGGGTGACCACTTGTCTTCAACTGAAATGATCCTCAAAGAAGGAGAATTGAAGATGATCAGCTTCAAGCAGCATTGTTAGATGGGAGAATAAGCCTTTTCTTTTGAAGGGCAAAATAGACTACATGTACCTCACTACATTTATTAACAAACTGATAAAGGGTGGAGAGGGTGTCTTTAGATCTTCTGTTCTGTTCCATGGTGGAACTAGGCTGTCTTTGCATAGATATTATGTTGATTTACTTACTGTACCTTTAGAATAGTTCTTGATGTTTAGTACGGTCTACTTTTATTTATCTTCATCAGCCCTGCCTTGGTGATTATAGAATTCATCTGCATATTTTTTAAATGGCTTTTCTTTTGAGACAGCATCTCTGTATATAGTCCAGGCTGTCTTGGGAATCACTGTGTATACTAACCTGACCTCAAAATCCCAGAGATTCACCTGCCTCAGCCTCCCAAATACTGAAATTAAAGACATACACCACTACACACTCTCATCAATTTTAATTTAAGATTAAAAATAAAAGCTTTGGGATTTTTATTGTGGTTTTTATAGGATCTATGCAAACTTTGAAGAAAATTTACTTTTTTTTAATATTGTGCCTTCAAACATTGTACCATACAATAAGTGTACATCATGCCTATATTTAGTTTACAGGTTTTGGTAATTTGATTATAGATATTTGATGTTTATTGATTGTGATATAGTATTGTCATTTATTATTGTTTCATTTTATGTATGTTGTCTTATTACTATAATGCAATTTATTTCTGCATATTGAACATTTATCCAATACACTTGAGAAATTCATCACTTGATAATAATAGTAATTTTTATGCTTTTTGGCCATATGATAATTATATTTAAGAATGATGGCTATGTTTATCTCTATTATTTCTGATTACTGTGTCATTTTTCTTACCTTATTTCATATAATTGTAGTGTCAATAGTTTTAAGCAAAATATTAAATGGTACCCTGAAAATGAATTTTTAAATTTCAATTAATTAATTTTTCTTGTTCTAATAAAATATTTTCCATTTTTATAATTGTTTAATTTTTTTCTAATTTTTTAAATTCTCTCTATAAATCTTACAGGTTATTTTTATGCAAATCTATTTCCTTATAGGTTAATACGTTTTTCTTTATTCCTAATATTTTGGAATTTTTATCATGGATAAATATTGCACTTGCTCAAATATTTTTTTCTAAGTCTTTTCAAGGTAATCATGTCATTTTCCTTGGCTCCCTTTTTCCCCCATTCATGTAATAAACTGTAGTCATCCCATTGCAAATGTTAAATTAACTTTGCATATGGAATGACCTCATCTGGTATTGGAATTTATATAATTGTAAAACATGCTGAATTGCATTTATGCCCAAGAGTGGGCTGTAACTTCCTTTGTAATTTCCTTACTAGGATTTGGAATCAAGATTTGAATATTAACCTAATAAAAAAAGGAACCATGCCTGCTGTGGTGGCTATTCTTGGTTGTGAACTTGACCACATCTGGAATTAACAAACCCAAGCAGCTGGGTATACCTGTGAGGGATATTTTTTTTGTAATTAAATCATTTAAAGTGGGGAGACTCACTTTGAATCAGGACCTTTGAAGTGGGAATATGTACCTTTAATCCAGATCATTGGAGGTGGGAAGGTCCTCCTTTAACCCGGGCTACATCTTCTGTTGGTAGCCTATATAAAGGGCAAAGAATAAGGAAATTGACTCTGTCTGCTTGTTTTCATTCTTGCTGGCAAGTTTTATGCCTTCACTGGAATCAGAGCCTACTTTCCAGGATTCCAGAATATACTGAAGACCAGTGAAGACATCTAGCCTCTTGGCCTAAGCAATTACTAGATTCTTGGACCTTCTGTTTTTAGGCAGCAGCTGTTGGACTAGCTAGACCACAGTTTGTAAGCCACTCTAATAAATTCCCTTCATACACACACACACACACACACACACACACACACACACACACAGATACACACACACACACACACACACATACATTCTGCCATGTTTGTTCCTCTAGAGAACCCTGACTAAGACACTTCTTTTTCTGTTTTCTGACAGAATTATATCTAACTGGTCGTGGTTCTTATTTATATTAATTCTTTGAATATTTATGAAGATATGCTAGCAATTGTATATTGGGGGTTGGGATTTTCATTGTAGGAAGGGATTTGGATACTATATTTAATTTTTCCCGTTAAACTGGATAATGTTTGTCCTGTAGTCTCTGAATAATTATTGGATATGTCTATGTACCAAACGATGTATCCAAAGCATGTTAGGAACCCTTTGACCTGAGTTTATGGTAATGGAACAAGGTAAGAAATGTGTGTTCTTATAGAATTCACATTTTGAAGGGGAGACAGATTTTCCAGCAATACAGCAATAAATACAATATTTCAGTTATGATTAATTCTAAGTAGATGTTTCTATTGCCATGGGAGTGGAAAAGTTGAAAATGGAAAGCTTTGATTTAATCTAGATATATTAGGAGTGTTTTTTATGAGTAATTTATATAAATTATTGTGTTTTCAACTTGAATTTAAGCCATTCCTTTCGTTTTTAAAATATATTCTTAATGTAGTTGTTCTTTTCTGTGCTACACTTCTACCTTGGACTCTGAATGCAATTATATCTCTAGTTCAGTACAAAATATCCTGATTACAAGAGAAACCCTGTTTTCTATGTGTCCTACCATTGGGACAGCTGATTTCATTATCTTGGCTGCCATTGCCTCTCCCTACCACATGGTGTCTCTGTTGACAACTGGACAGCCATAGCCACTGAGCCTTGCACCTCCTAAGAAGGGTGGCATTTTGAAATCAACATTGCAGGGATTTTGAAGTCTTGCTACTGGTTGCTATTAACCATAGCTGTTGGCAGCCATGGCCCAGACTCTGCTAGCACTGTTCGAGAAATATTCCCAGCAGTGTCTTGGCAGATGAGAAACACTATTATAGGCCTATGTAGATTTAGTTAGCTCTTGTATTTCTCAAGACTCTGGGAGTCTTGGATATCTCTTTTTACTGTTTACCGTGGTAAGAGATAACTAACCATTTATTTGGTTTCTAATACCAGCCAAACACAGAAAATACCTATGGATTCCATTTGCTACTAGGGAGAATAATTTGTTCAGAATGATCTGGGAACCTGCTTTCCAATTTCTGGGAGACTTATCCTCCCAGGGATTCCATAGATGACTTTCTAGCATTTCCATCACAGCAAAACAAAGGCAGAATCAAAAACATATAAAAGGTTGTTTTATTAAACCCCTTTTTATTCTAGGTAGCATTGCCAAGGGGGAAGTATTAATTGATTCTAATATTAGAAAAATGCTCATGCATCCAATCATAGCAACCAGACTGTTCCTCGGGGCTTTACCTCTTATTGTTCTTGTCCTTCCTCGATCAATTTCAGTTTGTCTATATCTTTTCAAAAATGCAGTGACCAAAAGTGCCACAATATCCAAATAACTAGCTAGTGAATGCATAATGTAGCACACAGATTGCTTCCAAATGTTCTGCACATTGTTCTGCTTAATAAATTCCAGAATCATAGCGTTGCAGTTTAGTGTTAGCCTCAGGTCTTTCTTGTCTGTGTCCGTAGTCACAACTTCCAATATTTTTATTCCTTTACTACAATTTTATTTTGTTTCAGAATCCAGCATTTTTGTTAATGTCATTTTGACTCTTCTTTGAACATTCCAGAAAAATGCTGAGATTTCCAGATGCCAATATACCTGACGCCCAACCCCTACGCATGTGCTAGTTATTCAGTAGTTTCAAAACTGAGTTCTTTAATAACTACTGTGTAGTTTTCTAAATATATCATAACTCTAATGGAAAAAAGCATCTTTGAGACAATAGGTCACAATGTTCTTCTGATTTTCACAATGTTCTTCTGATCCTGGGAAAAAGTAATTATGTTTTTCTCCCACTTGAGTAAAAATGCAATAATTCTGTTCAAGACAAAAAACAATTCTATGTCCTCCTACAAGTTCTATAAGAACCACTCAATGAAAAAAAAAAACAAAAACAAAAAAACACTTCTTCCTACAATGTGCTATAAGAACAACTCCATTGAAAACACTCTTCCTACAGTGTGCTATAAGAACAATCTACTGCAAAGATATCCTCCTACAATGTGCTATAAAACAACTCCTTTGAAAACAGTGTCCTCCTACAATGTGCTACTACTAAAGAAAGCCTTGGCTTTCATGTCTGAAAGCAAACAGATTGATCCAACATTCCTGAATATCCCTGGTTGTTTCCTAAGCTTCTGTCTGTAAATTTTAAAGCATATTGCACTGTTTTAAAAACAAAATAAATTCAATTTGCTCATCTAAAAGTCACAGAATCAAGTATAGCCAGGAAGCTTAAATTTTATTGGCAGTCATTAAATAAGCACCACAATAAGTAATGTGGAGCTTAGGCAATTTTTAAAGAGATTCATCCAAAATCAATGATCAAAATTAAATTAACAACTAGTTAATGGTTGTAAATTATAAGGTCCTTTTTTTCTCCATACAACGCTGTCTCTACACTTCACACATCAATTTGATGTGAAATTTAAATAATACAGTTAATATACATTGCCAATTACTCCTTTGTGGGTATGGTATATTTTTACCCTTCAGTGAGCTCCAAATTAGCACTTCAACAAAGGGTCTTGTGGAAGTGGAATTGAGAGTCAGCAAATTATTTAGCTAGGATTTCCTGCTCACTAGCTTCGAATGACGTCCACCTATGAAGAATCCAAAGGGAGTCTAGGAAGTAGGACAGACTTGTGACTCTCCTCTGCCACCAACACTGAGAACTGTAGCAGGTTTCATCATTCAGCTTTTTCTACTTCCTGCTTCTGCTCAATGATACAAATGGCAGTCATGAAGTGTCCTGCCTTGTCGTCTCTTTGAATCTCTGGTTATTCTGATCTCTTCCAATTGTTTGCAGCATTGAGGATGGTAGCTAATTCCTCCTATTTCTTTCTGTGGTTTGTCTCAGTGTTTTTCCAAGACGTGGGAAGCAGATCCTGTATTAATACTTCCTACCTCAGATCGCTTGCTCACTCATACCAGAAAGAAATCTGGACTTTTTGTTTCTCTATTCTGAACTTTATACAATTAAATTCAATATTCTTTGATTTGAGAAACAGAGAATGGTGGAAGAATGCTGAAATCAAGTTCTCTAAAAATGGTCAATGCTGAGAGCTGAGGAGTTAGCCTAGAGCAGAATACTTGTCTAATATTCAGGAGGCTTTCCACCTAATCCCAGCACTAATGAGAAAAATAAAATAATAGCTGTTAAAATAGTCAATTGTGGATGCTCACAGTCATCTATTGAATGGAACACAGAGTCCCCAATGAAGAAGCTAGAGAAAGTACCCAAGGAGCTGAAGGAGTCTGCAGCCCCATAGGAGGAACAACAATATGAACTAGCCAGTACCCCCAGAGCACCTGTCTCTAGCTGCCTATGTAGCAGAGGATGGCCTAGTTGGCCATCAATGGGAGAGAGGCCCTTGGTCTTGCAAAGATTCTATGCCCCAGTATAGGGCAGTGCCAGGGCCAGGAAGTGGGAGTGGATGGGTTGGGGAGCAGGGGGGTGGGGAGGGCATAGGGGATTTTCAGAGAGGAAACTAGGAAAGGGGATAGCATTTGAAATGTAAATGAAGAAAACATCTAATAAAAAATAAAGTAAAATAAAATAAAATAAAAATATAGTCAGTTGTGAGAAAGCACACCTCTTACCACAACTGGATTCTAGTGTCAGTGTATGCAAGCTTGTGGGTGAGGGAGGAAAGGAAGAGGAGAGCGAACAGGGAACAGGGGCTTGTGCTCATTATCCAGAAGAGAAAGCTTTCCTGCAACAAATGAATAAAGTCAATGTGCACAGTAGAACCTAGTCAAATTATCCTTGAAGGGTCTGTTACATTTTATTAATATAATGCATAAAACTAGTGGTAAAATGCTGTATTTAAAGTATTTATCCAGCAAAGGAAGAAATGGGTAAAGCTTATTAGGTCCTAAACTCAAAGATAAGGTTAGGAAGTTCCAGTACGTTAGTGCAGGGTAGAGTAACCAGTATACGTTAAAACAAAACAAAACAAAACAAAACAAAACAAAAGCAACAAAAAAAACCTTATTTAATATTTGAAAGTTTTATCTATTCAGTTCTTTATCAGTATATTTTGATTATATTCTTTTCCCTTCCCCAACTCCTCTCTGATGTCCAAATCCCGACCCACCCAATTGTACATTCTTTCTTTCTCTTTTTTTCCTTTAAAATATATTTTTATTGTGATGTTGACTTTGGTTTGGGACACTGCATAATTTAAATAATAAAGGATTTGGAGAAGGGAACCTGATCTGATATTGCTTGAGAGAAAAAGACTGAAGCCCTGAAGGTCAGCAGAAAGAATGTAAATAAGCAACCTTAGGAAATAGGAGGTTGGAGGGACCCTGCAGAATGCACCAGAGACCTAGGAGGTGAGAGACTCCCAGGACTCAAAGGGAGGGACCTTAGATAAAATGCTGGACAGTAGGGAGAGTGAACTTATAGAGCCCACCTCCAGCAGGAAGACAGGACATCAAGTGAGGGATGGGGTTGCCATCCCACAGTCACATCTCTGATTCATAATTGTTCCTGTCTGAAAGAATAACAGGGATGGAAATGGAGAGGAGCCTGAGGAAAAGAAAGTCCAGTAACAGGCTCAAAGTGGAATTAAGCTCAAGAGAAGGTCCCAACGCCTGACACTATTACTGAGACTATGGAGTGCTCACAAAAAGGGATCTATCACGACTGCCCTCTGAAAGACCCAACAAGCAGCTGAAAGAGTCAGATGCAGATATTTGCACCCAACCAATGGAGAGAAGCAGCTGACCCCTGTTGTTGAATTAGGAAAGGCTGAAAAAAGGTGAGAAGGGAGATCCTGTAGGAGGGAGGACGGGCAGTCTCAATCAATCTGGACCCCAAGATCTCTCAAACACTGGACCATCATACAGACAGCATACACCAGCTGATAGGAGACCCCCAACACACACACCATAGAGGACTTCCAGGGCTGTGTTCATTCAGATGATGCACCTAACCCTCCAGAGACTGGAGGCCCCAGGGAGTTTAGAGGTCAGGTGGGGTGGGGGATGGGGGCATCCACGTGGAGACGGGGTGGGGTGGGGAAGAGGTGTGGGATGTGGAGCAGTTGGAGGGTGGATGGGAGCACAGGGAATGGAATATGAAGTGTAAAAAATAAATTAAAAATAAAATACACTTCAGTAAAAGAAAGAAAACAAAGTCCTGCAGTACACGGCAAAGCCTGTCACCCACAGATCCTTTTCCTGTCTCTTTCATTCCTCATCAAATTCCTTAAAGACCCTATCCTCTGCCATAGCTGGAGGGAAGCAATTGATAAAAATATACAATACTACAGTACAGTGTCCTATTTAAAACAACAGCAACAACAAAACTTTCTTTAGGAAAAAGAAAGAATGGGTCAGCAAGTTTGTCTCCACAGGCACTTGCCACCAAGCATGATGGGCATGGTCAATCCCAGGATTCCAGGTGGTAGAAGAAGAAAGCTGACTCCTGCGGGCTCTCCTCACATGCACCAAGGCATTCACACATAGTAAGTACATGTAAGAACAACTAAGTACTTTATTTGTTACTTTTACTATCTCTGTGGCAAAATGCTGAAGATAGACATCTTGAGAGAGGAAATATTTATTTTGGTTCATGATTCATGAGGTTAACTGTCAATCATGGCTGAGAAGATACGCTTAAGTCCATGGTGGTAGGGAACACATGGCAAAGGAGTGATGGGGCTAGAAGTGCCAAGTGCAGTGGAGGCATTCACATGCAAAAGCTCTTCCTTAGTGACCTCTTTCTACTAGGGAGTCTCTCTCACCTCCTGCAGCTTTCAAAGCCTCCTATAATGCCTCTGCCAGGTGGAGCTCCATCATCAGCCTGTGGGATGTTTCTGATTCAAATCCTTGTGAATACTATTTGGAAAAGCACCTCAAGGCCGCACAGCTTAAGCATTGATGTTTGAAGGGGACGTGCCTTAGATAAAGACTTAAATTCTCAGTGGTAAAATCTTAACCTGTTTGACCATTTGAGCCCATGGGGGCAGTTTTAGGTTTATGCATGTGCCAACATCTTGAGGTTGGTCTCTGAGAATATTATCAAAACAAAGCAAGCAGAAAGGCCTCCACGACTGCTAGTGAGTGAGGGTTTGTGAACTTAGAACACTGGGGGGAAAAAAAACCCTTTCACTTTGAACAAGTTCTTGATTATTTAGGTTTGCAAATTGTAACCCTTGAAAGGGAGCTGAGCCAGAAGAAAAATAAAATTAATCTCACTTCAGAGGAAGACATGGACCATCGTCCTCACCAGAAAATAATGTGATTGTTTTTCTCTTTGGCCACTAAAAAGTATATATTTTTTTTAAACAGTTAAAGATGGAACTTTGGCATGATGTTATAAAACTCGAGCCAGATTATCTTATTTTACTTGGATCTCTGTTTCATCTCAAGGGTTGGAATTCAAGGACAGCCCCTGTATGGAACTTTCTAATTATTTTCAGAGTCTTGACTAAACCCTCTAGATCTTTAAAATAACTAATTATCTCATGAGCTTGACTTTTTGTAAAAATAATTACCATTTCCCCTTTAAGGAAATAAACATGTAGAACATAAATGGGTTCTAATGACCTACCTAAAACAACTCAGTATTAATTTTAGATTTGACTGGCATGTACATGACTATATATGTTAATCTAACTTAATTGTCATGGAAATTTGCTATTCATGGAATAAGTCATGGCATATATAACAGTCAAGTTGAGATATCTTTTGGATTCAAATATTTCCATCATAAGTGGCTTTGCTACTCAAAGAACTAAATTGTTATTTTATGATTTTATAATAGTCAAATATATTTTGGATGGTATATATATATATATATATATATATATATATATATATATATATATGAATATGGAATATTTATTATGTTTGCCTCTGTTTATCTCATTACACCCTGTTAGAAATGTGAATATATATTTCTCCCATTCACAGCTTCATCTTTGTTGCTGATGTTGGTCTTTTCTTCATGTTAAACAAAATATCTTCACCATCCAATGTGGCACCTTGTAATGAAAAGCTCTTTGCTTCTGATTTTCTCCAGTGTTTTTCCTTAATGTCCAAAGGTCCTAAAAGGATATGTGTGGTTTCAGAATGTAAACTTCTCAGTAAGCAGCTAAGCTATTTCATTGTACAAGACAGTTTGGAAAATCATAAATAAATAATTCTCATCAGAATACATTTGTAAATGTTTGCTCTACCATGAAATTAAAAACAATGATTGAAAAGGAATCTGATCCTAGGAATGTAAAACAGAAAACTTAAGGAACATTTTAATATTGTATATAACAACAGGGAGGCTAGTGACTGCCATATGCAGGGATCCATCCCATAGTCAGCTTCCAAATGCTGACAGCATTGCATACACTAGCAAGATTTTGCTGAAAGGACCCAGTTATAGCTCTCTCTTGTGAGACTATGCCAGGGCCTAGCAAACACAGAAGTGGATGATCACAGTCAGCTATTGGATGGGTCACATGGCCCCTAATGGAGGAGCTAGAGAAATTACCCAAGGAGCTAAAGGGAACTGCAACCCTATAGGTGGAACAACAATATGAGCTAACCAGTACCCCGGAGCTCTTGTCTTTAGCTGCGTATGTATCAAAAGATGGCCTAGTCGGCCATCACTGGAAAGAGAGGCCCATTGGACTTGCAAACTTTATATGTCCCAGTACAGGGGAACGCCAGGGCCAAAAAGGGGGAGTGGGTGGGTAGGGGATTGGGAGGGTGGGTATGGGGGACCTTTGGGATAGCATTGAAAATGTAAATGAGGAAAATACCTAATTTAAAAAAAAAGAACAGACTTTATATAACAATACTCTCCAGCAAGTCCTCCTGTAGTGGATCCTTGCATTACAACCCAGGTGTCTCATGAGAGGAACAAATTATGAAAGTCTGGTTTGGAAGCCATCCATCTATTTGTCACACAAACTCTGTATAGTGTTGTCATGACTGGCCTGTGGACTAATTTGAATGACAAGGCTCCAGAATAACATAATGTGATTCAGCATAGCTTGGGCAACAATGGAACTCCCATAGGTGTGATTCAAAATGTGATAAACACAAAACAAAGTCACCTACTGAGCCCTAAGATATTGTTAATGGGACTGAGTTTTTAGTAATTGAAAATGAGTTGAATATAAGTTGCTGTATGTGTTCAGTGGTAATACTGACACTTCCCAAGACTGCCTGAAAGTTGTTTCCTCATTCTGCAGGCATCTAATATAAAGTCTGAGGAGATACCTTTAATATCTCTGTACAATCAGCTTTTCCTAATAGATGTACCTTCTTAATTTAGAAAACATGAATGGATGTTTTCAAGTAAGCAGAATCAAATCTACATACACATATCCATAGATATACATATACCTATGCACACACACACACACACACACACACACACACACACACACACACACATCTCCCCACAAAAGTTCCACCAGAACAAGAACCTTATTCTCACAGGGATGCTGCTGCCTCCAGTTTGCCAATTTCCAAGAGAAAATGGTCTCCTGGGGGCACATAAAATGCTATTGTTTGTGGCACACCAAAGTTTATTATTCTTTAATATACATTTTCTATCAGGAAGAATTTGTGTTGCATTTCATTTTTTCTCTTTACATAATGTAAAGAATGTATATAATTATAGAATGTAAAGATGAAAAAAATAAGGTAAGGATCACAGCAAATTGTATCTGAATATAAATCAAATATTTTACATGGCAGCTCCCAAACCGCAGAGCAGCTCATTTTCATTTGCTCACAAAGGTCATGACTGTGACTGTAGGATGAGCGGCTATGATTTCTCTAAGAAAGCTTGCCAGGAGGTCTTCAGCCTGCTTTTGAAGAACTTAAAATTTAACCAGAGCAGGGTGGGTATGGAATCAGTGTGGGCACACTGTAACTGTCAGAGATACAAGCATCACTTGTGTGGTTTTGATAGTTAAATATGCATGAGGAGCCTTCATTTGGTATCTTCACCAAACCATCATGCCTGGAACATGGACCCTGTGAGTATCTGCGTAAGCCCTTGTGCTCTACATATGAAAGCTGGACTGCCTGACTGTGCAAACATGTACAACTGGAAGCCAGCGTACAGCATGAAAAGGAGCTGGAGCTGTCCTGAGCCGTCCTGCATCTCCATGTGGATGATGCCCATGCCCTACCCACTGCCCCACCCAAGGCAGCTAGGTTTAAGTAGTCTTTTAAATGACAGCATCTTCCTAACTGTGGCCTTTAGCAATAGTACATTTTTAAGTGGTTATATTATGAATAAGGAACATGATAGTACAATTATGGGACCTGGAGAAAGTGTAATTTATCCTACCCATGTCATTCTCATGGTGTTCTATGCAACATCAAACAAACATGACTCGGGCACACGCTAGGAAGTGTTTCACAATGAGTTGTCTAGGGAGAAGGATTTCATGGTTTTCACTGTTTGCCTGTTTTCAGAAAATAGGACCTTATGGAAAATCGTGCCTTAGGGATGCATCTGTGCCCTGAGTATGGACTTGGGAAGAGGTGTACGAACTTGTCAAAGCCTACAGCATTTTCACTGTGCAAATACAAAAGAAATGAGTTACCTTAAAATAGATAATAAAACGAAGGGAAATAATAAAAAGAGGTGAACTTAAATTAGTTCTATTTTTTTTTATTTGTTTGAAGTGTGTGTGTGTGTGTCTGTGCGGTATATTGCATATTTGAGATTTTTTGCTCTTCACTACTGCTTGCCATGCCCTCCAAGCCAGCTGCACTGTGACTCTGATAAGCTTCAGTACATTTTCCTGTTTCTCCCTCCCATCTCACTGTTAGGAATACTTGGATGGCAAATGGGTTTTGTGTGAGTTCAGAGATTTCAAACTCAGGTCCTCACACTTGAATAGTAAGTGCTTTATTTAGCTTAATTGTGTTTTTCAATGTAATTTTTAATAAAAAGATGTTTTAAGCAGCTGGCTTACAAAATAGCCCCTAAAATGTAGCCATCACCTCTCAGAAGCAGACAGCAGTGACCCACAGCACACTGCACCTTGATGACGACAGAGACAATGAGCATAGAAGGTATTTTCAGGTTCCCTGTCCTATTAAGACATGTTGGTGAATTAATGTGAAAGTTTATTTGAGATAATAATAAGTTATTGATCAACAAATTATCAATTTTCTTCATGACCATCACCTGTTCTCTTAATATCTTACTTATATTAGTAGGAAGATGAAAATAATATGCTGTTAACATTCTCCTCTTTTACCATGAGCTTCAGTTTATTCACACCTGTCAGATAGCTCCTGTTTTGAGAGAAGCATCTCTCCAGTGCAGACCAGGCCAGCACAAAGCATTGCTCTTGCCCCATTCATCCAGGGAGCTGAAAATCCAGTTTGGCTTTCAGTCTTACTTTATCTTATAGTTCAGTACCTCTTTCTTCAGTATTTCCCATCTATGAAGAAATGCATCTTACATTAATTGCTCTCCTGTTGAAAAGCCTTGAGGGCCATAAGGTTTGGGTCAAAAAGATTTTGCTCACATACTGATCCAGAAAAGGCAGAAACACTTTTTTCCTCTTATTGAAAATAGTTTGTTTTTCATGCAATATAATCTAATTATAATTTGCCCTCCCCCAACTCCTCCAAGATCTTCCCTACCTCCTCTCCCTTTGGAATCCACTCCCTTTCTGTCTCTCATTAGAAAACAAATGGACATCTAAAAATAATAATAAAATAAAATATTATAAAACAAAACCAAGCTGGAGTAAGATAAAACAAGCAAGAGAAAAAAAGCTGAAGACAATCATGAAAAATACATAAAAACCCAGAGACATACATGTTCATATATACAGGAATCTGAAAACCGGAAACCACAATATATACACAGCAGAGCAGTAAGGTTGAAATAAATGCAGTGAGAAAATATTAGGAGACAAGCAACCTCCAAGGATGCCACTGAGTTTGTTTTGCATTCACTGTGTCTACTCCTGGACATAAGACCTGGTCTTAGGAGTGGTTTGTATCCTGGGTGAGATGCTATTAGAAGGAACTGCAAGTAGTTATTGATGATTTGAGATAGCTTCTGATTTAGGGATGGGGCCATGTGTCCACTTCTCATCTTGACTCTCGGATCACCCTCTAATACAGACCCAAGCAGGCCTGTGTAAGCTGCTAAGTTTCTGTGAATTCACAGGTCTGGGTGTGTTTAGACGACCTCACTTCCTTGGTGTCCTCCATCCTTGCTAGCTCTTACAATCTTTCTGCCTCTTCTTCTGCAGGGTTCCCTGAACCATGTGGAGAAGGATTTAATCCAAGGGTTCCAAGGTCTCTCACTCTTTGCACAGTGACCAGATGTGAGTCTCTGTATTTGTTCCTATATACTGCAGAAGAAATTTTTTTCTAGGTATTGGGAGTTAACACTAAGAAATGGTGATGGACTTGAAGTTGGGCAGTCTGAAAGGGTCACAGGAGGGCAGAATTTGATTTGCCATCATGATCTGTGTATACCCTTGTGTATAGAGGCAGAGATGAAGAAGAGGCCATGGCAGGTGGTTGGTTTCAAAGCTGTGGATAAGCCTGGGGGCACTGGAATGGATAAATGAGGGAGATTGAAGATTGCCTATTTGATTCGCTGTCTGGAGTGGCTAGCAGGTTCCCTAGAAGTGCCTGTATGGATTGGATGCTGAGACAAAGGGATGGGCTGATGGAGGAATGAATGCTCTAGAGCAAGATCTGCTTGGTTGACTGAGTATACGGAGCAGAGAGGAAAACACAGAGGTAAAGATGTATTCTCTTTCTAATCCCACCACACCATGTATCTCTACTATAGATAGACAGTCAGACAGACAGACAGATAGATAGATAGATAGACAGATAGATAGATAGATAGATAGATAGATAGATAGATAGATAGATAGATAGATAGATAGATAGAGTCCATATATATATGGACTGGTGATGATGATTTGTATATGTAGCTCCCTCTGCTAGGAATAATGAAAGCAGTTAAATGCAAAAGACTAGGGAAAGCCAGCTAGATTCACAGAGTGTAGAGGTTTCTAAAAATTACTTTTTAAAAATCAACATGGAATAGAAAAAATAGAACATTAATGAAGATTGGAAGAGAGAAGTAGAACAGCAGCCATCTCTCTTTGAAAAGTAGATTTCAATAAGTTTGAGGAGTCTTTAGGCCTTGGGCATTTCTCAATAAAACTCTTTATATCTTTGAATTTTATTAAGACCTAGGCCTTTTTATGTCTTGTTCTGTTCTGTTTTATTTTGTTTTGTTTTGTTTCTGGAGCTAAAGACCAAAATGTAGGGCCCTGTGCTTGCTAGGCAAGTGCTCTACCACTGAGCTGAATCCCAGGTCCTATCCTAGGTCTTTTTCTAATGTCCCATATCATACTCATACCTTCCTGGAAGATTTGAGGATGATACATCTTTATTCATACGCATATTATGTTTAGTCTTACCAGGTTTGTCTCATTTTATTTTCTCATTCATATTCCACAAACTCTAGGACTGATCTCATTTTAATGCTTCCAATCTGTAAAATACTAAATTTAAATAATTGTCATTAAAAGGAGTAAAGAACTTGTAGATGAAGAAATGGTTCAGTGGTTAATAATGTTTTGTTCTTCTGGAAAATCCATGTCAGGTGGCTTACAACTAACCTCTAACACTAACTCCAGAATATGTGACCTCCCATTCTGGCTTTTGTGGGCATCTGCACTCATATGCACATACCTTAAACACACATCAAATATACATAATTAAATGTAAAGAAACTGTTTTTAAAAAGAGGTCCTCATCAGTTTCAGCAATGACTTATAAAAAGAATCAGAACTTAGAAAGGGTAAAGAGTTTGCAATATTAAAAATAAAATTCCTTAAAATGTCTGTATTCTTATACAATGTGCATTCTTGATATTTTTATATTGTCTGGCAGCAGAACATTTTTGATCTCCTTCTTTTCATTCCTCAAGAAAAAAAAATACAAAAAACTGTCAGAATAAAGACCAGGCTGCTGCTGACAGGATCACTTAAGTTTTAGAGGATATTTCAGCAGTTTGGTTTTGTTTTTCGACCTAGATATCTTGTTATACCTTTCTGTTCTCAGAATCCACCTCATATTTCTGGACTACCTACCAGAGATTCTGCAGCCTTTGCCATTAATTTGTTGACCTCACCCAATTCCTGCTCATGATATGAAATTGCTGAGAGCTATGAGGAACAAAGGCATTGTGCAGACTGGAAATGCCTGTGGCCAAGAAAAGCAGTGATTTCTCTGGTGCCATTCCTCTCATCAGGTTCTGTCAACTCAACAAGAGCTTCAAGGATTTTATTAAACAAAGAAAAATGCAATTAATGAGCCAACAAAAATGATCAGCACCAAAAACTGGATGTACTCTGAAAATAAGCAAAGGAGTGAATTTGGTCAACATGAGTGCATTGCATGGTTATTTTAAAGGATGTCACCTATCAACCTTTTAAATAAACAAAACCGTGTCAAGAACTGGTGCACAGTCTCTTCTTCTGAGGAATGAATTGGAAATGATCCCAGGAAATATATCATCAGGTATAATGAAGGTTTGTCTCTAATCTGATACACTATAAGCATTAAACCATTCGACTGGGCTTTGAGGGGCTCCTAAGACATATTTAAGTCATAGATATTCACTGTTATGATTATAAATACAAAGTAAAGATTCTGAGTACCAGCCTAAAAGAAAACATATTAAAAATACAGATTAAAAATTCGCCACTATATGTTTGGAGTATAACTCTAGTACTATATATGTGGGAAGGGGCGAAGTATACTTTTTGAAATGTTAGCAAGAACTTTACCAAGATTCAAAATTGGGAAGTAGAATTATCAGCCAGGACAAAGAATATAGAAGAAGACAAACATATTGAATATGTCTGATTACTTTGTATGTCTTATTAAATAGAAACTTGATTTAAGTGGGTAACATATATGTTGTACCCTAAGACTTTAGTCCTGCCTGCAGCCTAGTATAGAGACTTCAGAATATGGGTCTTAGTGGTTATTCATAAGCTCATAAAATATTATTTCTGGGTTTGTTGTCATCTTCAAATTGAACTTTAAGACATTTTGGGGTTATAACCTACATTGGCCAAATAAATACTTGTTCCTATTCTGTTCTTTGCTTGACACATGTTATTGAAGGGAAGATAAGTGGAAAAAAATGTAAGCAACCTGGAAATAAATGTTCTTAATCAGAATTGCAGGAACATAGAATTCTAATGCTGGTCTTTCTGCTTCCTTAATTTAGGGGCAGAAGATGAAACATTTAATAGATCAGTTTTCTTCTTTGTTGGATGAAAATGTTGAAATTCTAAACAGCCAATAAATTATGAATAAAAGCATGACAAATCTGTCATTGTATGTGCCAAATAGGCCTAATTTTCATTAATGTGACTTAAAATCTGTCAGAGAATGAACATCAGGAACAAAGACCACTAGACTCCACTCAGTGGCAGTTTTGAAAGAGGTAGATCTTTCATGGCTGCCATACATGGTCCACAGATGGTCCTGCAATATATCTGATCTGGATTGGCTCTGTTGTGTGGTGAGTCTAACTCATCAGAAGCATAGCTGTTGCTTTCTATGCCAAGAGTTAAACTGGTATTTAATTCGGTTTAGTAGTAAAACTGGGTATTCAATTCAGTCTTGTCTAATTCTTGACTAATTCATGAGGCCTTGGGAGGGGGCAAAAAAGCATATTGTCCTCATTATTTACATCTCTGTGATTTTGACATTGTAAATTACTATGTCTTGGCATTTTAAACAAATGAGTAAGACAAATGGTTAAGCAATTTTTCACTTACAATGCTTTACTGAGCAAAACACTTCTTATGTTTCGGGAATATGGTAGAAAATATAGGGAAATGATGTGTTTTAATAAATCAAAATCTAATAGTCTTTCCCCTCATTATGAGTTTGTGTGTGTGTGTGTGTGTGTGTGTGTGTAGACAATTAGATAGGAAATAGAAAGAGACAGCATCATGACTGAAGGGAGGACAAGGCATATTTTCTACTTTCTGCCTTAAGTCGCTTTCACAAACAGAGGGGTGTTAGTGAAACTGAATGTTCTTGACTATGGCAAATACCTTTTTGCAGCATGAAGTTCATTAGCACACATTTAAAAGTTCTCTCCTGAGAAAGAAGCTATTCTTGAAGTAGACAGCAATAACCAAACAGAGCTGTGAGGCAATTAGTGTCACATTCCAGAAAAGATACTGCCAGTGTCCTCTAAAGGAGAAAACTGTTTGGTGATAAAGTGATGACTTGGAAATAAAAAATAATTGTTCTGCCTTATTTATTAGTCAACTTTAGCTAATTGCAGTAGAAATGTATAGATAGTATTCTTCCAAAACAAAATAGAGACTGATAAATGATACCCCCATAATTGATCAATGCTAATATTTTTACTTTGAAGATATATTGTATAATATTAACTTTAAAAATCTTTCAAAATGATATATCATAAAATATAAATTTTACTTATTAAATGTGTGTTTGATTTTTTTTTAATGTGGTTCATTCTTCAATTGGATTATTTGGTATTAAATTTGTGTTCCTTTTCTTTAAGAATTTTAGAATCTAGGATATGTTATTACACTCTTCTCTAAGTTCTTAGATTTACCATTATCTAGTTTGTATCAAATATTTCAAAGAATGGCATGTGCAAACAAGCACTTCGAAACTTCAGTTGAATTTTTCACAACACTATCAGGCAGAACTGTAGTTGTTGTTCCAAACAAAAAGATGTATCTTGTCTAATGCCATCTTAGAAGACTCCTTCCACACCTTGCATGTGCTCCTGTTCATTCCTTTTCTTATTATAATGATAACATTTACTGAGATACATATATAACAGTATACATTTACTATTTGATGAATGTGATTTTTAATTTTTAAAAAGAGATTCCTAAGCTAAAGTGGGGAAGAACAAGCTGAGGCACATAACTGAAGTGAGCCCAGGTTCTCTTCAAATTCATGATCCTCCTACATAAGCCTTTTTAGTAGTAGAACTATAGTTATGTGTAATCAAATGTAACTTGTCATCCTAATGTCCATATTAACCCACTTCCAAGTCTACTGTACATGCCAAGCTGTGGGGCTCCTCCTTGACCGTGACTTTTGACATCCAGATTTGTACTATAAATTCAACAATAGACCAGCAAAGTGCCATCTCAGAATAGGGAAAGCATCCCCCAGCTTCCAAAACAAGCTCCTTTCTTCCATCACCAATTTAACAGAACATATTTCATTGCTTCTGTAACAAGAAAAGAATACAATCACAGTTGTGTAAAACAAATAATAAAAAATGTCTTTTCAAAATATTCCTTACCCACCCAGTCAGTCTGGATTCAGAGAATCTGTCAAGCAGAGAGCTTTAGAAACAAAAAAAGCACAGCATCGCTTCCTGAAGGCATTCTCAAGAATGCCTCTCAGTGGTAGATTTCTGAGATTTGGTAAGGCATAAAGGAAGAGTTTCAATTGGAAATTTTATTGGTTTTCGATGTTGTCATCATTGCTTCCAAATTAAAAAAATAGATAGAAACTCAGTGAAGACTATTATGCCCTTGATTTTCTCCATTAGAACAAATTCCTCCAGCCTGAAAGATAAAAGTTTCCTGTCATCATGAAACCTACTTCTCCCTGCTTTTCTGTCCTTGGATGGTCACATGATGAGAAGGACTGGAAAGATTTGTCTTGCTTTGACTGAGTTTTGAGATTTAAGGCCAATTACCTAGGTGAAAAGAAACCTAAAGTCTATTTCTTTAGTATATTTTTATTGCTGTTTACAATGTTGAATGCAATTTAAGTGTTATGTTGATACAGTACTGTGAATATACTGCTAATAAAATCTCTACGAATGTTCAGTTCAGGTACACTCCACCCTCTCTCCCTTCCCCTCATCTCTCAGCTCTTTCTGTCTAATTTGATTGAGGCCTTTCCCCATTCTGTTTTGTTAATGGGTTTTAATACTTTGGTCTTGGAAAAAAAATATTTTAGTTATTCTTTAGCAAGATTTAATGTGATGTTTCATGACCTAATTTGGATCCAAATATTCAGCAACTGCCCATATTTCAAGGGTGGTAATCACAAGCTGACTAAGAAATGACCTCATTACTAATGTAGACATTCGGCATTTTGTCTCCCATCCCTCAACATTGTTTTTCACTAGATGTCTTAGTTAGGGCTTCATTACTGTGACACCATGACCATGGCAACTCTTAGAAATGACAATGTTTAATCGGGGCTTACTTACAGGTTCAGAGGTTCAACCAATTATCATCAAGCAAGGAAGCACAGCAGTGTTCAGGCAGGCATGGTACTGGCAGAGCCAAGTGGTCTACATCTTCATCCAAAGGAAGCCAGGAGCAGACTGTCCTCAGGGAGCTAGGAGGAGGTTTCCAAGGCAAATCACCATAGTAACACACTTCCTCCAACAAGGCCACACCTCCTGCAACAAGGCTGTACCTCCTAATAGTGCCACTCCCTGGGTCAATCATGTTCAAGCCTAGAGTTCAGGAGAGTTGGTGGAGTAATGAACATCTGCAAATTCCTGGAGGATTTTTAACCTCCATGAGTAGTCCTTCATCTTACATTATTTTACATCTGCTGCAGTACAGTGTGTCAAATTTGGAATTCATCCTGCACCGCTTACTATTCTGAATCCTAGGTGAGCTATCTATCCAGGAATGTGATGCTCACATCAGGGGGCAAAAACACTAAGAAAGTTCATTAAGCTTCAGTGTGTCCAGCGCTCACAATGCCTCCTCCAGACTAACACAGTGTTGTTTTCATACCTATTTGCTGACATAATGAAGCCATGCAATCCCAGCTAACATAGTGAATGTAGAAATATGTTCTCCCAAGTCAGTGGGATAAAGGGAGGAGTGGATATTTATTGAGCGATTGTGCATTTTTTTTTCTCTTCAATTTTCCTTCTAGTTCTTATCACTTGTTTTTGTTTTGTTTTGTTTGTTTTTGCTTTTTCATATGCAAAATTTTCTTTACCCTTTCTGCAAGAACATTACAAAGTGTCACCAGAAGCTGAGTGCCGGACCCTGAACAGTCTCCCCATAAGGCCCAATGAGACTGCATTTAACTTCCAGGAAGAAAAATTGTCCATTCACATAACATTCACAAATACAATTGTAGGACAAGGCACATGGAACTACAGTTAAGCCTCAACCTGAATAGGGGAAGTTTAAGGTATGTGGGAGCCCGGTGTGTTGGCTCATGCCTGGCATCCCAACACATGGAAAGTTAAGTTAGAGGGAACAAATCAGAGTCCAGCCTGGCCTCCACAGGAAGGTTTAGATTAGCTTCAGAACTGTCTCAAATGAAGAGCAAAGGAAAAGGAGGCAGAGGATGAAACCATGCTAGGCTTTTGCAGCTCCTATTTTATTTCCTTATTTTGAAACAAGGTTCCACTAAGTTGCCAAGGCGGGCCTCAAACTTATGACTCACACGCTTTGAATAGCTGAGATTACAGACATACAGGCATGCTCCACCAGGCTCTGCTGGAGGGTTGTTATTGCTGGAGGATTTTTTCCCCCAAGTTTGACTCCTTGGAATACTTCCACTACCTCTTCACTTCATCACACTTGAAAGTACCCTGTCCTGTCTCCTATATATTCTCCTGATTCTATCTTAAGCTGCTAGTACTGGAAATATTAAGAATGGCTGAAGTGCTGTCTAGACCTTTTTCTTGCTCATCAAACTGGTGGTACACATGTCAATTTATGTTTTTCCAGAGACAGTCTCTTGACTACTAGTACCCCTTATTTAGTTTTGAGATTTGTTTTTGTTTTGTTTTGTTTTCTAGAAACCCAGTCATGCCAAATTCTTTTTGAGTTAGGTTTCTTCAGACTAAGTCACTAATGCAGTGGCAATTCCCAGGGACCCAGGGCAATACTCACTTTTCCTCAGTCTTTTTATCCAACTGAAAGAAAAAAAATTAAAATACTGAGATTCACAGTACTCTAAGGAGATGCATGCTTAGACTGTGTTGATTTGGTTTAGCTCTAAAGTTATATCACTGTTATCAACACTTATGGCCCAAGAAACTTCTCACTCATCAAATTTCTGATAAAGTAGATACAAAAATCCTTCCTTTATGATCCTACACATTTTCCAAGACTCCATATTTCTTGGGAACAATGGCTCTTTTCTGGACTTGCTCATTCTGTACTAGCTTCACATATCTAGCAAATGACAATGAACGCCAAATACCAACTACTTTGAATTCAAGAATCAAATGCAGTTAGATGCATTTTTCCTCTTTTCATAACATGGCTTGTTGTCTTGTCTGCTTGTTACTGCTACACACAGAGCAAAGATGCATCCTGACACTGTTTAGGCAGGGAGATGATTTCTCTCACTGGCAGAAGACAAACAAATATAGTGTTTGTTGAACAATAATGATTTATGACGGGCTAAGCTGTTATCGGCTCACACCTTATTATGATTTGGATAACTGAAGGCAATAGAGGTATGGAAAAAAGCATTATCTACTAGGATGCCTCTGTCTCTCTGGTGCTTTTAGGATAATTTGTTTTAATGTCCTAGTTATTACCCTCACTCTTTTGAAAAAAATAAAAAGGAGCTTATCTATTTCTTTGTCCTTTATGAATGCCTCTACTAAAATTGTGGGTTCACCTTCCCAGTGTCAGGACACATCCATGGAGGACATGGCATGGAGAAATGACAGTTAATTCTGGTACTACACAAGATACATGTGACATATGATTAGAATAGCAGAGACAAGTAGCAGAATCTTTTTACATGTGATACCCAATGTATCAGGTATGAATTTATTACTGCTCTGGACAAATGTCCATGTTGAATAATAACTGCACAGCTACACTGAACTGTGTTTGACTATAGCATGGTAAAGAAATACTCAGCCTTCCCTTTCACTTGGAAAAATGCTTGTGTCCAGTATGAACGAGACACAAAGTGAAACTTTCCCACTTCTAGCCCTCCAGCCTTGCCTCCCGTCATCACTGGTGAAGAGTTTGGAATTCTTTTGAATTATATGAAATTGTAGCTTTCATCCTTTAGATAATATTTATGTTCAAGGGTCAGGCTCAGAGCAATCATCTTGAAGCTGACTGCCAAGAGGGAAGTGTGAACAAAGACAGGCTGTATTTTTCTGATGAAGAATCCAGCTTGTCCGTTCTCAGAACCTTTAGAGACTGTACTTTGCACCTGACAGTCATTTCTACATGCTAACAGATTTCTGGCACTCTGCAAGAAAGCCACTCCATTAGAGCAGGCGCCACATGCACGTGTCCTCATCCCCAGCCATCCTGAGGCTGTTATGCCATCCATCTTTCAGACCTCACAACTTTGGGAGAAGAGGCAGAGAGATTCAATGCTTCTGAAGAAATCTTATGCCAGCTGCTGATGTCAGTTTTCCACCTGTTTGTCTTATAATGAGCTCCAATTTTATATGGAGACAGAACTGCCACAAAGGGAAGGCTAGGACAATCAGAAAGTCTCACTGGTTCCTTATTGGTATGATGCAGTTTATTTTAGTTACTCATTACAATAGTTTGCCCTCTATTTGCATGTTAGTCCCAAACCATGGAATGGGTGGAGGATAGAATTGGTTGAGGGGGATATTGATTTTCAGCAAAAAAGATCTTTAGCTGAATTCTCTGTACAGGTACAAGAAAGTTGGGTGTTAGACTAAAAAAGTGGTACAAGTATCAACCCATTAAACCTGAGTCTCAGAGGTAAATCTCAGTTCTTTACCAGTTCCTCCCAATTTTCACACATAATAAGGAAAGCATCTATATGAAAACAGTGACAGGATAAAAAGCCATAAGGTCCAACGTGGAGAAGAATTATGAGAGTCTTGAGATCAGAATGGCACAAATCCAAAGTGCTGACAGAACTGACTGCAGATGCTAGTGTGGAGCAAAGAGAAGTCTCCTTACTGCTGTTGGGAATGCCGGAAATGAATCAAGTCACCCTTGAAGATAGCTTGACAGTTTCAGATGAAGCAAAAATACATTCATATCATGTGATATAGCATACTCCTTGGTACTTCACAAAGTCATTGGCATCTATATCTACATAAGCACACAGATATTTATAGCAGCTCTGCTCCTTTGTCAAAATGTGGAAGCAACTGACATATCTTTCACTGGAGGGATTGATATGGTACATGTATTCAATTGGAGAATATTTTGAAACAAGAACAGGGCTGTGCTTCTGAGATATGGAACAAACCAAGGGAACTCAGCTGTCTATAACTAAGTGAAAGTAAATAATCTAAAAAAGCTGTGTCTGCTACTCACTTCTCTTTAATTACAGAAAAGGCAAAAGTGTGGACAGAGTAAAGGGTCAGTGGATGGCTGTGCCTCAGGTGAAGGGAAAGATCGTGTAGTGTGTTTGTTTGTTTGTTCGCTTTTTTATGACCATGAAGTATCATATAACTATAGTCTGCTGATATTTTCATAAGGTTTCCATGAAGTACAATGCAAATCTTGTAAAGTGTGAATAAGAACAGTAGTCCGAGTTTCTTTTTCTTTGTTGAATCATTGTGTAATTCAGGTATCAAAGCAACTATGACTTCATAAAATGAATTAGGTAGTGTTCCTTCTGTTTCTATTTTGTGAAATAGTGTGAGGAGAATTGGTAGTAGCTTTTTTGTGAAGGTCTGATAGACTTTCACACTGAAACCATCCAGCCTTGGTTTGTTTATTTTTTGCTGGGAGGTATTTAATGACTGCTTCTAGAAGTTATGAGACTGTTTAGATAATTTACATTGTCTAGATTTAACTTTGGCACATGGTATCTGCCTAGAAAACCATCCATTTCATCTAGATTTTCCAGTTTTGTCAAGTATAAGCTTTTGTAGTAAGATCTGATGATTTTTCAAATTTCCTCAGTTTCTACTGTTAGGTCTTCCTTTTCATTTCTGATTTTAATTGGATACTGTCTCTGTAGTTAGTTTGGCTAAGGGTTTAATCTCTTTTGTTGATGTTCTTAAAGAACCATCTTTTTTGTTTTGTTGATTCTTTCTATAGTTCTCTTTGTTTCTAATTAGTTGATTTCAGCCTTGAATTGGGCTATTCCTGCCTTCTACTCCTCTTGGGCATGCTTTTTTCTTTTTGTTCTAAAACTTTCAGGTGTACTGTTAAGTTGCTAATATAGGTTCTCTCCAATTTCTTTATGAAGGCACTTAGTGCTATGAATTTTCTTATCACTGCTTTCATTGAAACCTATAAGTTTGAGTATGATGTGACTTCATTTTTATTGAATTCTAGGAAATCTTTAATTTCTTTATTTCTTCCCTGCTCATGTTATCATTAAATAGAGAGTTGTTCAGTGTCCATGAGTATGTGGGCTTTCTGTTGTTTTTGTTGTTACTCAAGTCCACCCTTAGTCCATGGTGATCTGAGAGGATGCAGGTGATTAGTTCAATCTTCTATCTACTGAGTCTTGTTTTGTACTGGGTTATGTGGTCAAGTTTAGAGAAGGTTCTATGAGGTGCTGCAAAGAAAGTACGTTCATTTGTTTGCGGGGTGAAATGTTCTGTACATGTCTGTTAAATCCACTTGATTCATAACTTCTGTTGGTTTCACTGTGTCTTTGTTTCAATGACCTGTCCATTGGTGACAGTGGGGTGTTTAAGTCCTCCATGATTGATATGTGAGGTTCAGGGTGTTTTCAGATTTAGTAAAGTTTCTTTGACAAACATGGGTATCCTTGCATTTGGGACATAGATGCTCAGAATCTATCAAGACTTCATCTTGGTGAATTTTTTCCTTTGATGAGAATGAAGTGTCTTCCCCATCTCTTTTGATTACTTTTGGTTGGAAGTCTGTTTCATTGGATATTAGAATGGCTGCTCCAGCTTGTTTCTTGGGACCATTTGCTTGGAAGACTTTTTTCCAGCCCTTTACTCTGAGGTACTTGCTGTCTTTGTTGTTGAGGAGTGTTTATTGTATGCTGCAAAATGATGAATCCTGTTTGTGTATCCAGGCTATTACCCTGTGTCTTTTTATTAGGGAATTAATTCCATTGGTATTGAGAGATATTAAAGAGCAATGATTTCTAGTTCTTGTTATTTTTTATTGTTGGAGATGGTATTATGTGTGTGTGATTCTCTTCTTTTGAGTCAGTTGTGACATGATTATTTCTTGCATTTTCTTGGATATAGTTACCTACTTGTGCTGGAGTTCTCCTTCTAATATCCTCTGTAGGGCTGGAATAGTACAAAGATATTTTTAAAGCTTGGTTTTGTCATGGAATGTCTTCTTCTATTTTTTTAATCTGTGGTGATTGAATTCTTTGCTGTGTATAGTACCCTGGGTTGGCATGTATGTGGTCCCTTAGGGTCTGCATGACATGTATGAGAAGTCTGGTGTAATTCTGATAGGTCTGCCTTTAAATGTTACTTGATCATTTTCACTAACCACCTTTAATATTCTTCCTTTGTTCTGTACACTTAGTGTTTGATTATTTTGTGGCAGAATGATTTTCTTTTCTTTTTTTATGGTAAGATTTCTCTTTATTGGATATTTCATCTATTTACATTTCAAATGTTATTCCCTTTCCCACTTTCCCCTCTAGAAACCCCCTATCCCATGTTCCCTCCATCTGCTCCTATGAGGGTGCTCCCACACCAACCCACCCAGTTCTGCCTCCCTGCCCTAGTATTCTCTTATATTGGTGCATCAATCTTTCACAGGACCAAGGGCCTCTCCTCCCATTGGTGTCCCACAAGACCATCCTCTGTTAAATATGCAGCTGGAGCCATGGATCCCTCCATGTTTACTCTTTGGCTGGTGGGTTAGTCCCTGGGAGCTCTGGGGGGTCTGCTTGGTTGATATTATTGTTCTTCCTATGGGGTTCAAACTCCTTCAGCTCCTTCAGTCCTTCTTCTAACCCCTCCATTGGGGACCCTGTGCTCAGTCCAATGGTTGACTGTGAGTATCTGCCTCTGTATTTGTCAGGTTCTGGCAGAGCCTCTCAGGAGACAGCTACATCAGGCTCCTGTCAGCAAGTAATTCTTGGCATCTGCCATAGTGTCTGAGTTTGGTGTCTGTGTGTGGCATGCCCCAGGTGGGGTAGTTACTGGATGGTCTTTCCTTCAGTCTGAGCTCCACAATTTATCTTTGTATTTCCTTCCTTGAGTATTTTATACCCCCATTTTAAAAAGGACTGAATCATCTACACTTTGGTCTTCCTTCTTCATGAGCTTTATGTGGTCTGTGAGTTGTATCTTGAGTATTCCAGGCTTTTGGGCTAATATCTACTTATCAGTGAGTGCATACCATGTGTGTACTTTTGTGGCCGTGTTACCGTGCTTGGGATGATATTTTCTAATTCCATCCACCTGCCTAAGAATTTCATGAAGTCATTGTTTTTTTTTTATACCTGAGTAGTACTCCATTGTATAAATGTACCACATTTTCTGTATCCATTCCTCTGTTGAAGGACGTCTGGGTTCTTTTTCTTTTCTGGTACAATTTATTTGGTGTTCTGTAGGCTTCTTGTATATGTATGGCTATCTCTTTCTTTAGGTTGGAAAGTTTTCTTTGATGATTTTGTTGAAGATGTTTTCTGGCCCTTTGAACTGAGGTTCTTCACAATCTTCTATTCCTATTATTCTTAGGTTTTCTCTTTTCATTGTGTCACAAATTTCCTGGGTGTTTTGGGTTGGGAAATTTTCACACTTTGTATTTTCTTTGACCAGTGTGTCCATAACTTCTATGGTATCTTTTATGCCTGATATTCTCTGTTCCATTTTTTGAATTCTGTTCGTGATGCTTACATCTGAAGTTCCCGATCTCTTTCCTTGGTTTTTCATCTTAAAGATTATCTCCCTTTGTGGTTTCTTTATTGTTTCTATTTCCATTTTTAGGTCTTGGACCATTTTGTTCAATTCCTTCACCTATTTGATTGTATTGTCCTGTATTTCTTTAAGGTATTTATTTGTTTCCTCATTTAGAACTTCTACCTGTTTGCCTGTGTTTTCCTGTATTTCTTCAACATAATTATTTATATCCTCCTTACAGTCTTCTATCGTTATCATGAGATGAGATTTTAGGTTGAAATCTTGCTCTTCAGGTATATTAGGGTATCCAGGGCTTGCTGTAGTAAAAGAACTGGGTTCTGATAGTACCAAATTACATTGGCTTCTGTTGCTTATGTTCTTGTGTTTGCCTTTACCATCTGGTTATCTATGGTGTTAACTGGTCTGGGTGTTTCAGACTGGAACAGACTTCCTAGTAGGAAGGTAAAGGTGTGTGTCCTGGGTTAGAGCAGGCCTCCTTGGAGACAGGAAATGCTATCTCTGGTTAAGACAGGCCTCTTCTGACCCTGGTTAGGGTAGACTTCCTGGGAGAAAAGCAAGCTGTGAGGTTTCAGGGGGTAGACACAACACTCTGCCACGGGTATAGGTAGAGGTGGTGACCAGAAGGGGGATGGGGCTGAGGCATAGTGTAATATATCCCACATCTACTGGGCTCTGTGGCGATTCCATTCAATGTAGGTATTGGGGTAGGGTTCTCATCTGTGTTCCTGACTAGAGCAGAATTCCTGGGAGACAGTCAGACTGTGGGGTTTGGCTAGAGTCAGGGGTTGAGGGGAGGGATTGTACAGGCACAGTGATCTGCCACAAGTTCAGGTAGAAGTGCAGACTTGAAAAGGCTGCAGCTTTTTTGAAAAACATGTAATTTTATTATGCAATTAAAATAACTTCAGAAGTACTCCTAGTGTGTGTGTGTTTTTAAACAAAATAAAACATAAGAAAAACAAAAACAAAAAAACAACACCACAACAAAGTTGAACATAGCAAACTAACAGAAGGAAATGAGCCCCAAAGGAAGCCACAAGTATCAGAGACCCATTCATTCATATATTCCCATAAAGGTACTAAACTGAAAGCTATACTATATGCATAGAGGAACTGGTACAAACCTGTATAGTCCCTGTATTTTCTGCTTTGGTCTCTCTGAGCCCATATGGGTTGCTCATTTGATTTAATGAGCCTTGTTCTCTTGGTTTCTTCAATGCTTTCGGGCTTATACACTCTTTCGCCTCTACTTCTGCTGGATTCTCTGAGCTCTGAGGGGAGGAATTTGATGGAGACATGTCATTTAGCACTGTGTATTCCAAGCTCTTACTGCTTAATGTCTGGCTGTGCATCTCTATGTGTAATGAGCCAATCAACATACACAGAATGAACCCTAATGTAAACCATGAAGTTTAGATAATAATGATAATGCATATGTTTATTATTGTTCAATTGAATGGCATTTGTTCATTATTTACAACATGTAGTATATTAATAGAAGATTCTGACAAGAAATGCTTAGAGTATAGGAACATTTCTTGGTTTGAATATAAAATGTGACAAATTACAGGAAGGAAAGAACATATAAAGAGGGATTTTAATAGGCATATAGCATAGCGGAGAGCACTCAAGCACACAAAGTAGCTTACCCCATGGCAGTCTAGAGACAAATGCAAAGACAAAGTGGGGCATGGGCTAATATGCCTTTCAGAGCATATTACTGCTTTACTTCCTATGGCACCATTTCGTACAGGCTCTTCACCTGCCTGAAACAAGCTTTCAACACAGCTGAGCTTTGAGCACTTTCCAAACCATAGTATGTGGCAGTAATGTCCACACAATTCAGACTATTCTCTGCTCAATGGGTCTGAAGACATATAATCTTAATGAAGGTTTTAAAATTGTTATTATTCTTCATGGCATAATAGTAATGGAATACTACTCAACTTTGAATAAAAATAAAGCTAACAGATTTGAAAGAATAATGTTTTACAAAAAGCAACTTATATTGGTCAGCTTTAAAAACAAAAAACTGGGTATGTGCTGAGCTGCTAAGTCCAAACCTAGTTGTAAATCTATTTCAGTGACCTTTTTCTTTTTTCTTTCTTTCTATTATAAGATAAAGAATGACAACACAGCCACACTGGACAAAACCCCCCAGCAATATAGATTGATAGTACAATCAAAAATAAACTCCACAAATACAAATAAAAGTTTAATAGTTCAGAAAAAAAGAAAAATGAAGTTTAAAAGCTATAGGATTGAAATAAAACTCATTGAGACAGGTAGTGTTTGAGACAGACACATCTGGAAATCTCTATAATTGTAGCTTAGTGAACTCTTCCACCTAAATGTTCTACTATAGTCTGACTTTGGTTTCAATAGGCTTAGTAATTATTCATTCCTTGGTCATAAGACATGGCTGTGTGTGTGTGTGTGTGTGTGTGTGTGTGTGTGTGTTTTATTTCATTGCTGATGAGCATCCTGTTTCACCAGAATTTAGTGTGATAGTATTATAAGCAGAAAAGATCATGCTTGTGAACTGATTAGACAAGCTAGAGGATAAAGGTTCACGGGGCTGCTACCAGACTGAGGAATACAAGACAACCTTCCCTGGTGGGTGCGGAT
This sequence comes from Mus musculus, assembly GCF_000001635.26. Lineage (NCBI taxonomy): Eukaryota > Metazoa > Chordata > Mammalia > Rodentia > Muridae > Mus > Mus musculus. Next base: position 80,985,616 of record NC_000069.6, read on the forward strand.
GGGCTTCATTAATTGCTTCAATGATCTATGTCTGCAGTAGTTACATAATAGGAAGTCTCACTGCCACACCTACATATAAATTCTGACATCTATGTGGCATTGTCAAAACAGTAGCAATATCTGGGGATGGCAGCAAATGTCTATAAATTCAGCACTGAGGAGGCCGTGGCCAAGGGATTGTGGTTTGTTTCAAGGCCAGGATGGTCTACACAGCAAGAATCAAAAAGTTGAGAAGAGAAAGGAGTGTAACTTCTCACTATATGTTAACTAGAATTATCCTACCAGCTCTAATTATCAGAAAGTTCTTTGGATCTAGGGTATAATTATTAGGAATTTTAGAAAAAAATTCACTCTCTTTATTGTAGTTACAGAGTTCAAGTAATAGTGAGTAAAAATGATTTTTGAAATGTAGTCAGAACAGTCCATGGTTAGCACTTTTCTCTTCTACTCTCATCTTCCCATAATACTCAATTCAATATACAGAATCCTAAAGACTCAAGTGATGCTCTCCGTGGCTGCACAGACACATCACAGCATTGCTGGATGCTAACTTCATCTTCATAGATAATGCTATTTTAAAAAGCAAAGAAAGAAAGAAAGGAAGAAAGAAAGAAAGAAAGAGAGAGAGAGAAAGAAAGAGAATGTGCAAAATGGCTTTGATTTTGAACAAAATCCACGGAAATTGTTTCACAGTAGCCCTCCCCTAAGTCTGACTCCTCCCTTTCTTCTTTTTTTTTTCCCATTTTTTATTAGGTATTTCGCTCATTTACATTTGCAATGCTATACCAAAAGTCCCCCATAGCCACCCACCCCCTCTCCCCTACCCACCCACTCCCCTTTTATGGCCCTGGCGTTCCCCTGTACTGGGGCATATAAAGTTTGCGTGTCCAATGGGCCTCTCTTTCCAGTGATGGCCGACTAGGCCATCTTTTGATGCATATGCAGCTAGAGTCAAGAGCTCCGGGTACTGGTTAGTTCATAATGTTGTTCCACCTATAGGGTTGCAGATCCCTTTAGCTTCTTTGGTACTTTCTCTAGCTCCTTCATTGGGGGCCATGTGATCCATCCAATAGCCGACTGTGAGCATCCACTTCTATGTTTGCTAGGCCCAGGCATACTCTGACAAGAGACAGCTATATCAGGGTCCTTTCAGCATAATCTTGCTAGTGTATGCAATGGTGTCAGCATTTGGAAGCTGATTATGGGATGGATCCCCGGATATGGTAGTGTCTACATGGTCCATCCTTTTATCTCAGCTCCAAACTTTGTCTCTGTAACTCCTTCCAAGGGTGTTTTGTTCCCACTTCTAAGGAGGGGCATAGTGTTCACACTTCAGTCTTCATTTTTCTTGAGTTTCATGTGTTTAGGAAATTGTATCTTATATCTTGGGTATCTTAGGTTTTGGGCTAATATCCACTTATCAGTGAGTACATATTGTGTGAGTTCCTTTGTGAATGTGTTACCTCACTCAGGATGATGCCCTCCAGGTCCATCCATTTGGCTAGGAATTTCATAAATTCATTCTTTTTAATAGCTGAGTAGTACTCCATTGTGTAGATGTACCACATTTTCTGTATCCATTCCTCTGTTGAGGGGCATCTGGGTTCCTTCCAGCTTCTGGCTATTATAAATAAGGCTGCTATGAACATAGTGGAGCATGTGTCCTTCTTACCAGTTGGGGCATCTTCTGGATATATGCCCAGGAGAGGTATTGCTGGATCCTCCGGTAGTACTATATCCAGTTTTCTGAGGAACCGCCAGACTGATTTCCAGAGTGGTTGTACAAGCCTGCAATCCCACCAACAATGGAGGAGTGTTCCTCTTTCTCCACATCCACGCCAGCATCTGCTGTCACCTGAATTTTTGATCTTAGCCATTCTGACTGGTGTGAGGTGGAATCTCAGGGTTGTTTTGATTTGCATTTCCCTGATGATTAAGGATGTTGAGCATTTTTTCAGGTGCTTCTCTGCCATTCGGTATTCCTCAGGTGAGAATTCTTTGTTCAGTTCTGAGCCCCATTTTTTAATGGGGTTATTTGATTTTCTGAAGTCCACCTTCTTGAGTTCTTTATATATGTTGGATATTAGTCCCCTATCTGATTTAGGATAGGTAAAGATCCTTTCCCAATCTGTTGGTGGTCTTTTTGTCTTATTGACGGTGTCTTTTGCCTTGCAGAAACTTTGGAGTTTCATTAGGTCCCATTTGTCAATTCTCGATCTTACAGAGCAAGCCATTGCTGTTCTGTTCAGGAATTTTTCCCCTGTACCCATATCTTCAAGGCTTTTCCCCACTTTCTCCTCTATAAGTTTCAGTGTCACTGGTTTTATGTGAAGTTCCTTGATCCACTTAGATTTGACCTTAGTACAAGGAGATAAGTATGGATCGATTCGCATTCTTCTACATGATAACAACCAGTTGTGCCAGCACCAATTGTTGAAAATGCTGTCTTTCTTCCACTGGATGGTTTTAGTTCCCTTGTCGAAGATCAAGTGACCATAGGTGTGTGGGTTCATTTCTGGGTCTTCAATTCTATTCCATTGGTCTACTTGTCTGTCTCTATACCAGTACCATGCAGTTTTTACCACAATTGCCCTGTAGTAAAGCTTTAGGTCAGGCATGGTGATTCCACCAGAGGTTCTTTTATCCTTGAGAAGAGTTTTTGCTATCCTAGGTTTTTTGTTATTCCAGATGAATTTGCAAATTGCTCCTTCTAATTCGTTGAAGAATTGAGTTGGAATTTTGATGGGGATTGCATTGAATCTGTAGATTGCTTTTGGCAAGATAGCCATTTTTACAATGTTGATCCTGCCAATCCATGAGCATGGGAGATCTTTCCATCTTCTGAGCCTCCCTTTCTTCTATTAGCATCACAGAACTGTTATGGTTTGTGCTGATGAGCTGGTAGACTTCCAGAAAGAAAGTCTGATTCTCGTCCTCCTTCTTCATAACACAGAGAAATGTTTGTTGAAGCAGTAAGTGTATGGGTGGAGTCACAAACACCTTTCGGCTTATTTAGATTTAGATGGAATTTCGATTTTAAGGCCATTTTTATTTGGTATTTTCAGAGCAAAACTGCCCTTTCATAGACATTTTACATATGTGAGAATTTTATATAAAGAATCATCTCTAAGCATGGATTGTTAAGTGTTTCTGATGACTTTATGAAACGAAGGGTAAGTGTACAAAGGTTCACCTTTGAGAGTTACCCACTGTACACCATGTATAGAATATTGTATGTCCTTACGATCTTCCAGATCAAATTAGGTTCTTTTGTGCTTGTTTTCCTTGTTGGGGGGTTAGCATGACTCTTTGAACAGAGTGGTACTTGTAGCATGATTGGTGTGAGGTACTGTTTTCCAAGTTTGCTTTTGAAAGGAACAGAAAACCCATGAAACTTTGTAAAGCCCATGGGCTCCTCTGAGGGCATTCTATACACAGGCAAGAAGAAAAGAGGTAGTCCAGAATAGTCATCTGTTTCTGTCCTCTGTTCCTCTCCAGATGTATGTCTTTATTACATCTATAAAACCCTCTATCCATTTTAAAATTTCTCCTCCCCACAACTTTGGTCTTTATACAGCAGCTTCTCTGTTCGCCTCTTTATCCCCTCAGCCTCCCAGGGCTGCCTTGCCTGAAGCCTGCCTGTTATGATCACCTGTACTGCAATCGCTTTTCCTTCTTTCACCTGCTATGTGGAATTACTTCCCACTGAAATTGTTGCAGTGTGAACGTGAAGTGTTCGTTGAAATGCTCATTCTTCAGCTGTTGCAACTATGTTAGAAGCTGTGGAAACTTTAGGAGGTAGAGCATGTATGGTAGGAATAGATTCCTAGAGTTGGGTATTCCTTACTTTTTTGTTGTTGTTGTTGTTGTTGTTGTGATACATAGCAAAACCAAAAGCAACTTAAGGAAGAAGATACCATTTGTCTTGTGATTCCAGAACATTTAAGTCTGGAGTGGTGGGAACAGCACAGCAGCAGGAAGATACCTGAAAACGTGATCACACTATTATCTACACATAAGACTGAAGTGAGGTAAAGCTATAAATTCCCAAAGCCTATCAGAAATGGTGCTTTTGCAACAGCAAGACTCTTATCCTAAAAGTTTCATAACCTCCCACAACCAGGACCACCAACCAGGATTAAGTGTTCAGATCTATGAGACTTCGAGGAACATTTCTTATTCAAAGCACAATAAGTGGGACTTTGAAGGACATACCCAAACCCTGCTTTCTGATACATTCTGATATGAGGATTCTATAGCTAATAGCCCTTAACTCTGTCTTGCCTTCACCACTATGATAGACTAAGGATCCTTGAAACACTGAGGCAATCTTTCCTTCCCAAGATGTCTCTTACAGGTATTTGCTCTCTGCAATTGAACTGTAACCAACAAAAAAATCTTGAGGTCAAAGTCATAAATGCCCAGCTTCTTTGCTTCATGATGCTTTATTGTGAGAAACATGCATAACAGGTCTACACTTATGACAATATAATTCCATTCAGCTTTCCTTTTAACTGTGACAAAAACCTATGGGAAGATGATTTCCTGAGTGTCTTTAGGCAGTGATGACTTTCTTCCTGGATTACTATCATGCTGTCTGTTTCTGTTTCCTGGATTACTATCATGCTATCTGTTTCTGGTTATATGAAAGTGTTTCACTGCTTGACACTAGCTAGGGCTTCCTACCATCTATTGTAGGTCAAATACTCTAGAGAATTTGTGACCATGCTGTTTGTAAGCAGAGTTAGACTACCAGGGTTTTGTGGATATGAAGATCCTTGTATGTATTCCCTTGAAAGAGATATCAGCACTCTATCCCCTTCCCATCCCTTTTGTTTTCCACTGAGAATAAGTGTGAAGCTTTGGTCTAACATATGCTCTTAACGGAATTTATCACTTTACCCTAGGCCCCAAAACATAAGCATGCAGATATGTGCGCATATACATGCAACTCATAGGAGGGCACGTGTACACACACACACATACACAAACACACACACAGCATAGCAGTAACCTGTCATCTTTTTCTTGGTCCATTTGGACAACTTTACTTGCCAAACAGTAACAACAAAGCTAGGCCAGAAGAAGCCTGTGTACAGTGAATTATGGTAATAGAAAGGAAATGTAGTAGTTTATGACTGAAGTAAACATACAGTCTGAATTTGTGGGGTGAAACTATACTAACTATATTCGTGGACAGTAGATAAGCCTCCTCAGAGGGAGGAAAGTTGTTGAGGCCTTAAACATGAGAGACTTGAGAACTGTTCCTCATCAGTAACTACTCCTTTATACCAAGGAGAAAATTATCTTCTGCATAATTCATAGAAGCAAGTGATGTTTTACATGTCTGTTGTCAGTAGCTTTGCTCAGTTTCTCACTGATTTCCTTGATATCAAGATGCTATTTTATTTATCCATAGAAACATTTAATTTTTCATTGAATATTTGTGTTAACATACACAGTTTTAATCATAATGTAATAAAATTACAAATTAATTATAAAATGGTTGAAAAACTAAAGGATACATTTGGAAAATGAAATGTATACATGCATTTATGCATACACACTCTAGGTGAGGTCCAGTCAGAGGAAACAATAGTAACAATAACAATAAAATCAACATAAATAATAAGGATTCAAAAATGAAAAAGAAAATAGTTAAATCAAATCAATAGATTCCAGCAGTAGAAATGGCATTAGATATTGAATGAGGTATTTGCTCAAAGGGTAAGAAAAAGAACAACAAAGACCCCCCCTCAAGGAGAAGGAAGGTAGAAAACAATGAAGATTGCAAAGCACTGAGGAAATATAAAAGAAGGACCATCAGCTACTGTTGTGTTCAAGGTCAAGTGCAATGCAGAAAATTTGACCAAGAGAAAGAACTGAAGCAGGGATCCACAGTGAGGGAGGGGAAGAGGGGAGAGTGTGTCCCCTAAGAGATGATAACGTGGAACTTTACTGATGTAAGTTTGATATCAGGAAGAATGCATAGTTCTATATGGAATTTTATTTATTCAAAGAGCAAATAGAAAACATGGACTAATTTATAATGGTTTTCATTTGGGGTTTTGGATTCTGGATTTTATTATTAATTGACACACAAAAAGGTGTGTTTCCTTAAGGCATCTTTATATGGATTTTTATTTTGGTCGATCTGGATCCCCTCCCCATCTTCCTCACCTGTACCCTCTCTCCCCTCCCATCCCCCTTTATATTTTCAACTTACATGTGTACTACTCATTGCCCATTGCCCTTCCTTGTTGTAAACCGGTCTGTGGCCTACATGAACTGGGTACACCTGGGAGGCAGGCTGGGGCTGAAAGAGACTTAGACTGCGAAAGAAATTAATGGAGACTAAGACATGATTCTGTTCAAGGCCCACAGGTTTACTAAGAGACCATGCTTATAAGGGGGAAGGCCCATCCCCCCTGCCAGCCCACTCTTGGTGCCTAGAGCCATTCTGCCAGCACTCAGTCAGGTCAGTCACCAGGCTGGTTGCTTATTCAGGAATCTCTCAGGAAGACAGGTTCAGCCTCTGGGCTGGTAGCAGAATCTCAGGGCAGTTGTCACTTCAAAAGAAGCCAGCCAAGTTGGAAAGCTGCACTGCAGGTGGCCCCACCTCAGTGGAGACATGGTCTGTATCAGCCTGCTTCAGGCTGGGAGAGGCTACACTTCCTTAACCCCTGTTTTAACTCTCATGATTCCCTTTTAGATACATGACCTCTTTCAAATTCATTCTTGCATTAATGCACAGATATAATTGAAGTTAGGCTCTGTGTATTAGGGAATACCATGTAATACTTGAATTTCTTAAATCAGTTTCTCCATTTTTCATGTAAACATAAAAGGTCTTTGAAATGACAGGTATCTCATCTATTTTGCAGAATGACCCAAATAATATAATGTGCTACAACCTTATAATGAGGTTGCTATCTTGATTTCAAAAACAAATGATTCAGTGTATAATAAATATACAGATGAAGTTTGGGTGTTTATAATACTAAAACTTCTAAAAGGTTTAGAATATAACTCAAAATAAAACAAACCTTTTTCAAGAATCCAAAAAAATTTTACATGATAATATATGTTACTATTATTTTCTTTTATATACAATATATTTTTATATTTTATATTTAAATATATTTTATATTTAAATCATAATTTACCCTGATTGTGGTTTCCTCTCCCACTACTCCTCCTAGTTTCTCACCTCTTGCCCTCTTATTTAGATTTGCCTCCTTTCTGTCTCTCATTACAAATAAACAGACTTCAAAGGAACAATAATAAAAAATAAGATTAAATGGGACAAAACAAAACTGAACAACATTTAAAAAACAAAAAACAATAACCAAAAAAAAAACAAAAAACAAAAAACAAAACAAAACAAAACAAAAAAAAAACAGAAGAGCCCCTTCCAGCAGGTCCTTTCTGCTGGGACAGACTGCTAGCCACTCTGCTTCCCTGAAGACACCACATCCTGAGCCATCTCAAAAGATCCACAGCACTCAGGGCATCTGACACCACAGCCTGAGGCATCCCAGGAGATCTGCTGTACACAGAACAACTGAGCAACTGATTGCCAGTTTGACTGCTCCCCTGAAGACACCATAGCTTGAAGGCATCCCAGGAGTTCCTCTGTATACAGGGCAGCTAGGCAACTGACACCACAATCTGAAGACCTCCTATAGGCTTGGAGGCGTACAGGGTAATTCACCCAACAGACTGAAAAACCTCCCTGGAATTCTGTTGCACACAGGGAAACAGAAACCACAGTCCATAGGCCCTATGGAGAATAGCTTCACACAGGACAACAACTTGACTGCTTCTCTGAAGACTCAACAGTCTTAAGGCATCCCAGAATATCTGCTGTAGCCAATGAAACAGATCAACTGCTTCTCTGCCCCTCTGAAAACCCCACAGCTGGAAGGCCCCACAGGAGGTCTGCTACAGGAAGGGCCGCAGGACTACCAGGAGACCTGAAGCAACCCAGGACAAAAAAGTCAGGCTCCAGACAGAGTCACCCAGACCAGCAAACACCAGGGCTAGCCAAACAGCAAAAGGCAAGCAGAAGACTATAAGCAACAGAAGCCAATATATGTGGGCATCATTG